>NW_020174917.1:3309646-3344695 GCF_003031525.2 Neophocaena asiaeorientalis asiaeorientalis | reverse complement strand
AAAAAAAAAAAAAAAAAAAAAAAAAAAAAAAATCCTTAATTCCATCTGCAAGGCCTCTTTTGCCTTATAAGGTAACATAATCACAAATCTAGGGATAAAGGTATGAACAATTTTTGTAGCTATTTTTTAGCCTACCATTGAAGATTAATATTAATTTGAAAGATCAATTAAATAGCTCTTTTGTGGGTAAGCTGTTGGTCTAATACTTAACATCAAATTCTCTACATATGGGGAATTTTTGGTTAAGTTCATGACAATTTTAGATGCTGACTAAACAAGTACATTGGCTTTAGTGGATAGATTAGTTGAGAGTAAACAGCTTTTATATATTTGACAAATTCAGTGGTATCAGTAAAATGTGCACACAAGTTATCATTAGAGGTCAAACACAATGTATCTTGTTTGAAAGAACAGGAAATCAGGTAATGAACTACGGCCTGCGTATGTTATTACTAGTTCTATACAGTTAGCTCTATTATTCTTTCCTTCAAGACCCAGATTAAATGTTCCCTCCTCTTTGACATCTTACTTAGTCATTCTAGATATACTAAGTTGATTCTTCTGTGATTTCACATATCACTTGTCTTTCATATCTGCCATTATATCACATTTATTGATTGATTTAAACAGTCATGTCTCCCACTGTTTAAAGACCTCTAGAAGCAGGAATATAACATTTATCTTTGTAATGCCTGTGACTTGAATAGATGCTAGCAGCCAATGAAATGTGCTCAGTAAATATTTACTGTTTATTGAATATTAAATAGAGATGACTGAATTGTTGAATAAATAATTTTAAAAAGACATATTGCAAGGCTGATATAAACAAAAATACTGAGTATTTAAATATGACTGTCACCTTACTGTCTCCTTTTTCCATTTCTCTGGCTTTTAATATTAAGGCCAGTCACAGCAGGAATTTTACATTTGGTACTTTAGTCTTTCCAGGTGATCATAAATGTAGTTGCTGTATGGAAAAGCAGTCTGTATTTCTGGAAGTCACTCTAAGAGTTTTCACCCAGGGGTTTACTATGCTGAAAGTCCTGAAGAGTCATTTTCATGTCAACTATTATACTCTACAGTTCTCTACAGTAAGTGACTCTGGGCTGATTCCCTTTGTTCTCTAAGTATCATCAGTTTTAAAGGAATCCATTATAACTAGATGGCATTCGTGTTATTTAAATATCTGCTGACAGTCAAAGAACTACTTCTGTTCTGTCACGCCATTTTTGTTCATTCAGTGCTTACTGAAATTTCTCTGAGACTCCTGGGAAAAGGGCATTTAAAATTTTCATCTTAATCCTTGCTACTGAGTAAAGGAATAAAAGCTAAAAAATACAAATGATATAAATTAAACATAGCAGTCAAGTTGTAATTTAAGAATAGCATACAATATTAAAACATGCCACTTCAAGCTTAATTTACATTCATATTTGGAAATAAGTAATTGGATTTCCTTGCTGCCAATAAAAGCACCTTTCCTTTTACTATATCCTGACATCCCTCTTATTTCCTTAACTAGTTGTCTATTGATATTAAGGACCAATAGGCATTACCTGCACTCCTGCTCCACTGCATCCACCCCAAATAAAACAATCGGAGTAACTTTATCTGACACTAGAGATTAAAATATGCACAAAACTAGGGCTTCCTTGGTGGTGCAGTGGTTGAGAGTCCGCCTGCCAATGCAGGGGACGTGGGTTCATGCCCCTGTCCAGGAGGATCCCACATGCCGCAGAGTGGCTGGGCCTGTGAGCCATGGCCGCTGAGTCTGCGCGTCCGGAGCCTGTGCTCCGCAGCGGGAGAGGCCACAGCAGTGAGAGGCCCGTGTACCACAAACACATAAATAGTTCAGCTCTTCTTGCTTCTCTCTTTGTTAAATGTTTATTCTTTCTAGAGACAGGAATAAGAAAAATAAAGTCTCCTGTATTGGGGGCAGCAATTTCCCTTACACTGAGCTGGATATAAGTTATTAGTTCTGCAAAACAATGGATTCCACAATTTAGACATGAAGGAAATTGTGGAAAGCCTTATTTCTGCTACACATCTAAGTTGTGCTTTCTATTCTAGATATACCATCAGATCCAGAATATCATTTTTACCTAATACCTACATTTATTTCTCACGAGGATTGGGAGATACAAGAGAAAGGTTATGATAACAACTTCCTAGAGAACTACACTACAGCATGACTTGGCTAAAACCTCTGGAGAAAATACATTGAGAGATAACTGTAACTAGAAGAGTGAAGCGTCTGTTTTAACCAGGGTGGAAAGGTTTATTTTTTTATACACAAACAATGAATCATTGATTCTAACCTTTACAATTGGTCACTGATATCAGAGAGTAGGTGGCAGTTGTATACCTGCTTCAAAGGAGCACAGGATGCCTGGTCTTTACCTTCCCAAGCATAATTCTGAAAGGATCAATCCCTTGTGCTAGATTACCAGCAAAAGGGAGGCAATGAGTCCCAAATGAAGGCCATACTCAAAGTGGACAGACTTTTAGCTTAGCAGTTTGTTAAGCTTTGGGGAGTGAAAGACATTCTGCTACTTATTGTATACTTCACAAAATGTCCCCAGATTGGGGTTCCATGAAAGAGCTAATTTTCGCATTGTTGCACAGCACTAGATTTTAAATTCAAGTACTGGGCATCTGTGGTACCTGGCCACACTGATATTCTTTTTATCTTATTTTGTACCTACTCAAAGCCAGAAAAAAATTTAAAAATACTATAGACAATCTCTTGAATTTTCCAGAAGTTTCCAGATTCATCTCCTAAGAAATAGTCTTACTATGCCTCTGTGCTTGTTAATCATATAAGTACTGATCATGGCTTAGGTATTCACATAGCAAGATTGTGGGTTTCAGGACAAATAACTATCTTCCATTTAAAGATTACAGCTAATACACAATATATAAACATAAAGGATATCAGTGTTTTTTTCTTTCAACCTTGCTGTCTGATCACTTGTATTATACAATATTGACTTAAGAATCTTCATATTTCATTTTCCTGAATTGATATTTGATATCACTTAATTCCTTTGATATATACTTGTTTCATTAAGATAGAGACTATGTCTATAGATTTCTTTCGTATTAATATTCATCTTAGAAAAAACTTAACCTAGGTGATAGTAGCATAAGAATTAGTTCCTAAACTTTTAACATTTCGTTTCATTACTAATAGCACTGTGGTTTATAAGACATGAAAAATTCTCCCAATTGACAATGAAGAATTCCTATCATTTACCTACATTTAAGAGTTTTCATGCACACTAGCAAAGGAAATAAATCTATATATTTAGTATAAACAGTGTGTCGCTCTTTCTGCTAGAAAATGTTAAACTATGTGATTCCTACATTGCATTTTCAACCTCTGAAAAAAATGTTTGATTAAATGTTGTTCTGGAAGACAGAACAGAATGAAAATTAAAGATTTAAAAACGAGAAATCAAGACAAGCAAATGCTTACTATAATAAAGCTTCATGTTCAACGATACCACTATTGAAAAGGCTAATATAGAATAAGCAATGAAATGATAAAAATGTAGGGAAATTTTTTTTTTTTTTTTTTTTTTTTTTGCTGTATGCAGGCCTCTCACTGTTGTGGCCTCTCCCATTGCGGAGCACAGGCTCTGGACGCGCAGGCTCAGCGGCCATGGCTCACGGGCCCAGCCGCTCCGCGGCATGTGGGATCTTCCCGGACCGGGGCACGAACCCGTGTTCCCTGCATCGGCAGGCAGACTCTCAACCACCGCGCCACCAGGGAAGCCCTAGGGAAATATTTTAAAATAAATATGGTTCAACCATGTAATAAATGGTACTTTCATGCTAAGGTACATCATACTTTCAGGAGGGCAATTTAAGTGTCTGTTGTACAGACAGAAAGGGAATTTGTCTCTCTCCCCTCCTTGATTCAAATTAACACTAACAAATGCACACTTAAAAAAGAGGACTAGTCTCAATCATGACTGATAGCTATTTTCTTACGTTGCTATATGAGGCAAATTTATTATGGCATTTAGCCTGAAATGATATTTAAGCTAAGTATTGATTGTCAAATGGCAAAACAGTACACAAGTTGTATTCCTTACATGTGTTTGCCTGTGATTTTTTACATGAGTAGACAATATTTATTTATCAAGGCAACTGGACTTTTTCAGACAGATGAACACAGCATCAAATATGGAGTAAACCATGGATGGTTTCATCTATTTTCAAAGATACACAGAGAACATTTTCACTACTGCTCTGTCAACTGTTATCTTTACTGACAGTTGATGTGCGGGAAGAAGTACTCTTGGGTGTTACTTTTTTTTTTTTTTTGCAGTACGCGGGCCTCTCACTGTTGTGGCCTCTCCCGCTGCAGAGCACAGGCTCCGGACGCGCAGGCCCAGTGGCCATGGCTCACGGGCCTAGCCGCTCTGCGGCATGTGGGATCCTCCCGGACCGGGGCACGAACCCGCGTCCCCTGCAACGGCAGGCAGACTCCCAACCACTGTGCCACCAGGGAAGCCCGGGTGTTACTTCCTTGATTCATAGCAGGATAGTTAGGGGCTTCTGAAAGATTGGTAGCAATGGAGAAACACAGGAGATATGTTAGTATGATAGATCTGGAATTTGATTAAAAATATTCTAACATCCTTCCATCAGCAGAAATGGTGACATGATGAAGAGTTGAATGAGACCGTGACTAAGACAAGCAACAATGAGTTACCTATCTTTACATGTGACAAGTCCACGCAAGTGAAAAGTCCGAAATGCTTTTTATAAATTCATTTTGCAATCAGTATAAAGGTTTAGAATGTTGCCTGCATATATTTTGGTAGACTTTAATTATAGTAATTATTGCCATTGTTCTAATAGCCATATGTGGCTTCAGAAGCTTTTATATTACATTGAAAGCCAAGAAAATATGCATGTAACCATTTGAAAAAGATTAGATTATTTTTGTCTTTTTAGGGTACATTCTTCTACAATTAGCATTTTTCGCTTTACTTATCCCGATAAGACACCTTTTCTACCTTAAAGGATAAATAAATGTTGATCGACATAGCATATAGATAAAGAAAACTGGTTAGTTTTTCTCCATAGAGTAACTTTTAATGAGGGAGCGACAGAATTGAGTTGTTATACTAGTTTCTGAGACCTATGATAACAAAATACCATAAAATGGATAGCTTAAAATAATAAAAATTTCTTGCCATCACAGTTCTGGAGTCTAGAAGTCTGAAATCAAGGTGTTATCAGAGCCAAGCACCCTCCAAAACCTCTGGGGAAGGCTCCATCCTTGCCTTTTCGAGTTTCTAGGTATTCCACTTGAGCACTAGGTATTCCTCTACCTTCACATAGCTGTCTTACCTTTCTCTGTGCCTGTGCCCAAATTTCTTTCTTCTTATAAGAACCAGTCTTAACGAATTAAGGACCTACCCTACTCCAATATAACATCTTAACTAGTTACATCTGCAATGATGCTATTTCCAAATAAGGTCACATTCTGAGGTATTGAAGGTTTAGTCTCATCTTGTCTTTTGGGGGGATGCAATTCAAGCTAAAACAGATATATCTACAGTAAAATAAAGAGAGAAAATGAGAAGAAAATGCTTTTTTGCTGAGATACTTTCCTGAATTCTAAATGGAAGTTTGAATTATAGCCCTTTTATTATAAGGTTTAAAAATATTAATTTTAAAAGGTGAAACTATTTCTATGTTTTTACAAAAGCTGAAATATTTCTATGTAAAAGGGATCATCTTTAAGAGATATTTAGCCATGCCAATATCAGACAATGTATTGTTGTTGAGAAAATTTGTGAGATTCTTAATGCATAAGCATCATACTAAAATGTAAAGAGACATCTCACATCAAACATTCTTCAAAAGTCCCAAAATTTAGGACTTCACTTTCTTACCTAAGCTTTTGTATATTGTATTAAATAAAACTGACCTCTGTTATCTATGTTTAGAGAACAGCAGAAAGAGCTCTGTCTAGCATTCCAGGTGAAGTAGACCTGCGAGTTCTGTAACAGTTCTGAAAAGCAGAGACCAGATGAGGTAACTAGATCTTATCCATCCCACTTTTTCAGCTAATAGTACTAGCCATCTCCTCTAGTCAGTGGAGTGGATGAATGATGAAAGCCTGGGCAATCATACTCCATTCTACTTCCTTGGCAATACAGAGAAGTTCAAGCAGTGACATGACCAAATCTAAAATGAGATCTGTCCTATTAGTAAAATAAAAATTGTGGACATCCAGCATACTAAAACTTGAGCATTAGTAGATATGAAGTTGATAATTTGGAAAGGTATATATTTCGACTTGCTCTGTTATAACTCAAAACATTTTTGAAGCTCCTCTTTAAACTGTCTTTAGATCTAAATTATCTAATACATTGTTTAAAACATAAAGTTATGCATTTCATCAAAGTTGGCCATTTAGACCTCTGAAATTAATCTAACATCATGAATGAGCCAATTCAGAATGACCAAGCGGGGCAACAGAAATGTGATGATAAAATAAACTTTTTATGACCAAAATCTTTTTTACTGGAAACTAATCTACAAAGTTTGAAGCTTGGGAATTAATGCTACACAAAAAAGCACAGATATCCTTAATGAATCAGTAGTTTGATATCAGAACACATGAATTTAAAAAGTATCACTGTCTTTATATCAACGGGTCAAATAAAGATCCCTTATATCACATTAGGTCAACTTACAAGCATAAATATAAATGCACACACATAAGCAGAGACAGGGCATGTTTTAGAGTGAAGGGAATTTCGTCATCAACCCTAATTGCTTTGCTGCTTCCTAATCATATATATTACCATAGATTAAGGAATAATCATTTCAATATTAAGAAATTGTACATTCTTAAGATAGTAAAAGCTAATTAAACCCAGAAGTTCTATAGGATATAGCCCAAGTGTAAAGCCTGACCATCAGTAGATGTATTTCAGATACGGTAATACAATAATGCATATTTTATTAAATCTCATTTTTTCTCATTTTGCTCCATTCAAAGAAATATTATTTTATTCATGAATTTAATAAAAACAATATACATTTTTATTTTAAGTATATTTTGACGCTGTTTTTGACACAATATTTAATGTTATAGATCATCTCTAAGTTTCTATGAGAGAAATAACTCTTGAAAGTTTCACCAGGGAATATAAAAATAATGTATTTCTATATGTAAATGCCTTGAAGTGTGAACATATCTCCCTCAGCACCTAACTTATGAAAAAGGATAAGGTCAGTTAATTTTACTTCAGCTATTTGAATATTTTATATAATTGCTGTAATATTTTATATAAAATAAAAATTGAGTAATAAACACAGAAAACTTTACCTTAGAGAACATTTTAACTAATTAAATCCCAAAATATGTATGGAATTTTCTCTATATAAAATATATATGAATACATGTATATATGTGAATGTATGTCCAGGTATGCACACATGTTTCTATGTGTGTGTCCGGTATGTATACACATAAACACTAACTCTAACCACCTTCTCATTTACAGTGGTTTCAGAAATTCTCTACACTTTCATATTTTCTTCATCCTTGATCATTTCATCTGCATCTTAATGCCATCAGTTGAACGTGTCTTATAAACTTGTTTGAAATAAGTATCAGAAGGGGTAAATCACTTTAATGAAAGCCATCCTCATTTCTACTTATGGATAACTTGAACTTATATATATGATACAGATATAAACATGGAAAAATAAAGTGTTAATTTCAAAATTTAGTTTACAAGTTATTCTTCAGGGTTCAAATTCCAGGGAGAAAATGTTAGAAATATAGCAATAAATTTTGCCCCTTTTTCATTAATTTCAACCACAAGGTGCTGATTCCTTGCAAGGTCAACTTAAAAAAATAAGAACAGGATGCAGAAACACACAATTGCTTACATACTATTTTGAAATTGGTAAAAACATTTTGGAAAGCAAATTGAGAAAAATCTGGTATATCTTACTTCTAGTTATATTCTTTGGAGGAAAAGAGGAAGAGAGAATATTTATAGCAGCACTGATTAAAAGAGCAAAGAAACCAAAAAACATAAATGTCCGTCAAATGGAGGATAAATAATTTCAGCTACCTTCATGCATATGGATTGTATATAAGAAGAAGAATGTATTAACTGAAATGAATCTCAGGAAGAATGTTGGATGACAAAACAAGCAGGAAAAGAACACAAAGAATGATTCATTTACATATATATATATATTATAAATCCTATTAAATACTCAAAATTGATTAGGAATACATATATATTTAATAAGTCAATGATTTACATATGAATGATAAACACTAAATTCTGGATCCCAGAATTTGTATGGAATCACAAACCATCTCAAATAGCCAAAGCAATCCTGAAGAAGATAAAAAAAGCTGGAGGCATCACATGTCCTGATTTCAAACTATATTACAAAGCTATAGAAATCAAAACAATATGGTACTGGTATAAAAATAGTCCCATAGACCAATGAGCAGAATCAAGAGCCCAGAAATAAACCCCACATATACAGTTAACAAATAATTTGACAAGAGAACCAAGAATACTTAGTGGGAAAGGAGAGTTTCTTAAATAAATGCTGCTGGGAAAACTGCATAATCACATGCAGAAGATTGAAATTGAATAGCTACCTTAGACTACTAACAAAATTAACTCAAAATGGGTTAAAGACTTAAACATAAAACTAAAACCTAAACCTAAAACTCCTAGAAGAAAACAGAAAAAAATCTCCTTGAAATTGGTCTTGACACCACTTTTTTGGATATGACACCAAAAACACAAGCAACAGAAGAAAAAGAAAAGAAAAAAAAGGAGTGGGACTACATCAAACTAAATATATTCTGCACAGCAAAAGGAAAAAATCGAAGTGAAATGGCAATCTGTGGAATGTGAGAAAAATCTGCAAACCATATTTCTAAAAAGGGGTTGATATCCAAAATATGTAAATAACTCATAAAACTCAACAGCAAAAAAAGCAAACAATCTGACTAAAAATTGAGCAGAGGAACTGAATAGACATTTTTCTAAAGAGGACATACAAATGGCCAACAGGTACATGAAAACATGCTCAACATCACTAATCCTCTGGGAAATGCAAATCAAACCCACAGTGAGATATTACTTCACACCTGTTAGAATGGCTATCATCAAAAAGAGAAGAGATGGGCTTCCCTGGTGGCGCAGTAGTTGAGAGTCCGCCTGCCGATGCAGGGGACATGGGTTCGTGCCCCGGTCCAGGAAGATCCCACATGCCGCAGAGCGGCTGGGCCCGTGAGCCATGGCCGTTGAGCCTGCGCGTCCGGAGCCTGTGCTCCGCAACAGGAGAGGCCACAACAGTGAGAGGCCCGCGTACCGCAAAAAAAAAAAAAAAAAAAAAAAAAGACAGACGAGATAACAGCGTTGGCAATGCTGTGAAGAAAGAGAAGCAAATAGCTTCACCCTTAAAGGCATCTGTAAATACAACTAAGTGATAATATCAAATCTCTTGCTTTTGGTCATTCACTGGGCACCAAAATAAAATTAGCTTCTACTTTTGGCATTAACCAGTGACTGGCTTCCTTTCCAACCTCAAGTGCTCCCCATATTTCCAATTGTCATAAATGTTTACTCAGACCTAAACTTCCTGCCCAGAGTAAGACCATCAGTTTCAGTCAGAGGACTGACACATCCAGCTAACAGCAGTACAAATCTGGCCAACACTTCTCCCTTCATCCATTCCCAGTTACATGGGGTAGATGGAGCAAAACTGGGTAAGAGTTACTTTATAAGACTGTCTTATCCATTAAGTAGGAAAAAAGCAGCAACTGTTAATAGTAGTTTTGGCAAATGAGAAGAAAAAATAACCCATCTCACTATTCCCCAAGAATTCAGGGAGTAATATTTAGAGATACTGTCATGGTATCATATTTAGAAATTGATCCTTCCACCAGAACTTACAAATGCAACCCAGGTCCTGGCACTACATGAATAGGCAGAAAAAAAGAAAATAAAGGAAAGGAAAAGGAAAGAAAATGGCCCATTTTCTCTAAAACGGTTAAACAACACACACGTTAAATTTCAGTATTTATTCGTTCAATCCTTTCAGTCTCTTATCACATAGTTTAGTAAGCAAGTATTTCAATTGTCCATTCCAATTTTCAATTAATCTTTTTTATGTATAATAAGATACATGACAATTTCATTATATGGTAGTTCTTGGTCCATTATTGCACAATATCAGCACTAAAATAGGTTCCTTGATTAGATGATAAATATGAGGTCCAAAATGAATAATATTTTCAGCTCTAAACCTCTTACCATGTTAGACATGTGTGCTTCAGTTAATGAATATGCAAATTCAAATCCAGGATGAGTAACTATCCTGATCAAGACTTACCAGCATCCACTTTAAACTATGGTAAAAGGCCAATGTAATCTGCCTGCCAGCTATGGGCTGGTCCAGATTTTGCCAATAGGCAGTGTATGTCTGCTTTTTTTTTTTTTTTCTTGTTTACAAAGTTGGGTATGGCAAACTGTTGTGCACCCTGTCCAGCAATCTGGTTAAGTTTCTTCTCTATCCCCAGGACATTTTACTCATTCTGATCTAAATGTCTTTGGGTACCCTCTTGAGAGTTGGGCCAAGAAACCTGGCTCTCTATTTACTAAGTGTCAAAAATCCTTTCTATTTAGTGGTGTCATATATATATGTGTGTGAGTGTGTGTGTGTGTGTGTGTGTGTGTATGTATGATTTATAGATTTATATATATATGTGTGTGTGTGTATTTCACAAAGCTAGGCTAAACTGAGCAAACCTGTTGCTTGAGGAATTGATGAGACATGAAAAATAGCATAAAAATCAAGGAAATAAATGGAGTAGTTGTGCGATTTTTGATGGATGTCTTAAAAGCATGTTCACTGGAGTGAATCCAACTCTGGTTGGTTGATTTTGAAGTGAGAGCCTGACATTAAATAGCTACTTTTCATACTGTGTTCACTGAATTCATAGCTATTTCATTTATTTCCTTTATTTTAATGCCATTTTAAATATCTCAATACTTGTAACCAATTTAATTTTTTCCCACCACTTTATTTTTATTTTTTCTTTTATTTTGAAGAATACTAATTCTTTTCTTATTATTCAACCCCACTTTAGGGGAGCTGAGAGAGAAAGACCATGACAGATTACTTCACATTATCCTGTTCCTCCAACACTTGTCACATAGGGAGTCTTAACAGTTGGAGTCCTTTTTATCACATCATCAATCATAACTTGAGTTAAAGGAACCAGGATAAACTTAGTATCATTACATGACCAACATTAAGTTGCTTGTATTCTTAATATTCAGCAACCTCAGAAGTAGGATTCCATTTTAAAATTACGGAGTATGACAATTCTCCATTTCAGGAAATGTGTTAACACACCTCTGCCTTTATTCAGATTGGCATATTGAGAGTTTGTGTAACTAGCCACATTTCTTCAAAAGCATCAGTTATCTAAGCTTCCTGAGTAACACTGAACATACTTTTCTATGCACAGTGTCTGATGCCGAAGAAGGAGGTCATTAATACCAATAGCTGCTCCACAAGGGGTCAACAATATGAACTTAAAGTGGCTTCTGATTCTCTCCCACTGAAACTGTGTAATTCTTTTTGATTGATTATCTGCAGGAAGGCATTTTTCCAATCAAAGCATATCCTCCCAACCATCTTTTGGCTTTACATTCCTCCCTTCTACCTATTCAATCACCAGGTTTTAACTCAGTTGTTTTGGGAGCCTCAGGTTAGTCCTCAGTTACTTTCAGTTGTGGCTAATGTTCCTGTTGCCTAGATTTTCCTTTTTGATCCATAAATTGTCCACTGACCTTTGATCTATTATTTATGTCATTTATGTGATTTTTCTCTTATACACGGTCACCCTGCCTGAGTTACCTCTCATCAGCTATAGCTTGAAGCCATTCTGTAAACAAAGGTTTCCACCACCATTTTCCTTATGGCCCCCCTGGAGAAACAAACAAACAAATAAATAATCGTTGCTTAAATTATAGTGTCAAGGTTTGGTTTAAATACCTTGCTCATGAATATATGCTTGTAAGTGTTAAATAAAGAAAAAGGACAGAGCAGAAAAATAGAAAAAAGCATAAGCAATCATAAATCGGTCCAAAATTTTTCAGGCACCTTTCTCAGGTTGTGTAAACAGATAAAACAAGCAGAAACCATCAAGGTTTTCATCCATAAACAATGAAGACAACCTTGCATTGGCTGCTTCCAGGGGTTTTCAAACTTTAAGTACTCTCAACCACTAAGAAAATTATAGGAGGGTACACACTCAAAAACACTAAAGTATATCAAGATAGAATCCTATATAATATTCAAGTAACTCACAGAAAGACAAGAAAAGAGAGAGAGAGATAAGAGGGAACAACAGAAAACCAACTATAAAATGGCAGACTTAAGTTCTAACAAAACAATATTCACCTTAAATGTAAATAGTCATAATATGCCAAGTAAAGTTAGACAGTGGCAGAATGAATTTAAAAAATTGGTCCAACCAAATGCTGTTTACAAGAAACTCATTTCAAATTCAACAACATAAGTAGATTTAATGCATTCCTATTAAAAACTCTAATCAAAAACTTTTTTTTTTGTAGAAATAGACCAGCTTACTCTAAAACTTATATAGAAAGTCACAATCTCTAGAATGGCTGAAACAATCTTGACAAAGAAGAAAGTGGGGAAGTTCTCAATTTGACATTAAAGCTTACTAAAACTATTGTAATCAAGAGTATGATAAAGGCAGGAGAGATACATTGAACATGCAACAGAACAGAGGCTCTAGAAATAGACCCACAAAAGCAGGCTGCAAATTTATTTTTGACAAAGTTGGAAAAGCATTTCAATTGAGAAAAGATAGGCTTTTCAACAAATAGTGCTAGAGCAATTAGGCATCTAAAGGCAAAAATTTTTTAAAAGAAAAGAAAAAACTCCCCTTTAATTAAACCACAAACACACACACACACACACACACACACCTTATAAACAATTTAAATAAAAAGGGTCATGTATTTAAATATAGGAAACAAAGCTACATTTTTTTTCATCTAAGCCTAGGAAAAGAGTTTTAGGACTTTGTACCTAAAGCATGAGCCATCAAAGGAAAAATATAATTGAACCTTAACAAAATTTAACACTTTAGCTCTGCAAAAGATCCTGTTAATAGTATGACACAACATGTTAAAGTCTGGGTTAATACATTTTCAAACCACCTATCTGACAAATGACTAGCATTTAGAGTATATCAAAAAATCTCAATCGTGGAAAAAAAATAATAAAATTAGAAAATGGGCAAAAGACAAACAGCCATTTCAAAAAAGAGGATATAGAATTGGAAAATAATTACATGAAACAATGTTTAACACCATTATTCATTGGATATATACAAATTAAAGCCAGAATGACCAGAATAAAAATAGTAACACCATCAAATGCTGGGGAGGAAGCAGAGACATTGGATCATATTTTTGGGAAAATATATCAGACAAATGAAAATTATATTCACACAAAGACCTGTACACTAATTTTAATAGCAGATTTATACTTAATAGTCTCAAACTGGAAACAACCCAAATGTCCTTTGAATGGTGAATGGTTAGGCAGCCTATAATAAGTACTTCATACCATGGAATACTAAGGAATAAAAAGGAACAAACTAGTGATACTACACAAGAACTTGGATGAATCTGAGGAAATTATGATGGCTAAAAAAAGCAAGCCAATGTCAAAAATTTACATGTTGTATGATTCTATTAATATAACATGCTTGAAATTACAAAGTTAGAAAATGAAGAACAGATTAGTGGTTGCCAGGGGTTAGCAATGGGATGGGGGAGGGGAACAAGAGAGAAGTGGGTAGAGTTGTAAAAGGTCAACAGCAGGATCTGTGTGGTGACAGTATTTTATATTGACTGTGATGGTAGATGCATGAACTACACGTGATAAAATAGCATAGACCTAAATAGAAACACGCAGGTACATACACACACACTGGAGTACTAGTAAAACTTGGAGATCTGAATAACGGATTGTACCAATGCCAGTAGCCTGATTGTGACATTACACTATAGTTTTACAAAGCAGCACCATTGGTGGAAACTGGGTAAAGAGTATACAGGACCTTTTTGTATCATTTCTAACAACTACATGTAAATCTACAAACATAATCTCAAAAATTTTATAAGTTTAAAAATTGTAGTTGTCAGAAACATTTGAGGCTTAATATAATGGTATCTTCTTTCATAGAGGACATTCCATCTTTTTTCTTCTATTTGTCTCTTTGCACTAGACATCTGAGAACACTTCAAACCAGTTAAGGCACTGAGATGATTCGGAATTTAAGGAACTTTCTGCAATTGACTGTGTATTTCAAGTTTCCCTCTCTTCTAGAGTACAATCTTTTGCTTTCCTAATCCAAAACAAAAAGTTTACATGGTGGCCCTTCTTTTGGCAGACTTTAGACTCCAGAAGTTTCTTCTGGTGGTTCTCATGAACAGGGGGCAAGGAAGAGGGAGCAATTTTGCATTCTCAACCCACAAAGTCAGGGAATATTTGGTAGTCTGTGGAGACAATTTAGTTGGAAAAGTTCTACTGGCATCTAGTGAATAGAGGACAGACAGGTTTGTTGCTAAAAATCCTACAAATCACAGGATATGCCCCCACAACAAAGATTACCTGGCCCAAAATGTAAATAGTGCTGAGGTTTAGAAACCCTAAACTAGTCTCAGATACTGAAATAAGTGATGCTCAGTCTTTCAGCCATATATGCATTGTAGAATTGGATGAAGTCTAGAGGGTATAAACCACTCCAAAACTTACCCTCATCTTCAGGGTCCCATCATCTCTAAACTACTGGCCTGGGAAATCTTCGTTATCTTGTTAACTCTCTAATGCCCTCAAGTGGATGAGATCAGTAAACATTTCTTTTTGGTCCAGAGTTTCTAGTTTTTCTCTATATTAATTCTAAATTGGCTTATGTATCATCATTAGAATTTGAAATCCATAAATACATTTTAAATTTTAGAAGATCTTTTTGATTCTTTATAAAGTCTGTTCATTCTCCATTTTAGAAGGTATATTTGATCCTTTATCAAGTCTGCTCATTATATATACTCATTGTTATACAATTCTTTTCACTCAAAGTATTTTAGTTTGGCTTTAATTTCTTCAAATACATCTATTTAAATATATATATTTAATATATTATGTCTAATATCTAAAAGCCCTTGCTGATCTGCCCATTTTCCATTTCTTCTGCTGATTCTTGCGTATGGTTACTTTTTCTTTGTTTCAGTACTTGTTTGATGGAAAACTTATTACTTAACTTACAAAATGATATGTAAAAAATCCCTAGGGTTTAAAATAAAATGAATATTTCCAAACAGAATTAGTGTAAGCATTTATCAAAGGCTTTAGACACCCCTATTCTGAAGTATTGTAATAAAATTTAAGCAGGAAGCTCAGATATATACTACATGGATTTTAGATTCTAAACATAGTGGCCTTTGTCACTGTTATAACCCAAATTATTTGTAATAAAAAACCTGATATGCACATATACACAAATATATATATAAACATATATGTTACAATAAATTTAATTTGTATTTGATTAAACTGTTTTCTACATTTTTGACTATTTTATTTACATCATTTAAGTAGCAGCAAGTGAGTAAAATTATGACTATACCTAATAAAAGCAGTTATTTGATAAGAGACTGCAAGGAATAGAAAACTGAGAATGGCGATTAAATGGTTAGGAGTATATATTCTGCTCAATGCAGCAATTCTGTTCTTATCTTTTTTTTGTTTGTTTTAAACTACCTTAAGGCATATACAGCACATAATGCAACTCTGTATAAATTGGAAAATCTGGTAGCAAAAATCAATCACAACATCATTTCCTTTTGAGCTTGGTCACAACCTGAAAATCATTCATAACGTAGAAAAAAGCCATTACCAACAGGTCATAATTCACATGTAAAATGAAACCTACTTCCTTCGCTTCCAATATTTTAACTTTTTTCTTTTCAAACTGGATGATAGAGAAGTGATCATTTAGAAAAGAATAAAACAAAAAGAAAAAAGGCAGTATTTTCTGAAAATTAAATTAGTATGAAATACCATCTTTGGATCTGTTTTTAAGTAATTTAGAAACATATTATCCAGAGTTAATTGTTTGATTTTACACAAAACTCCATTAATAATATCATATATATATGCATAAACGTATATGTCTATACACTCAACAAAAATGATTATGATTTAGCTTCTCTTTAAAATTACAATATTTTAACAACATAACTTGAATTTTTGCAAAGGTAGGATTTATTGTCATATGAGAGCTATTAATTTTTAATTCTGAAGGCTTTGTGCTTGAGGAATCTTAATTATAATTTAAATAATACTCATGGAAAATTGTGAATATTCTTTTAGCTACTTCTATTGTAAACACATATAATATATAAAACACACTAATAAAATAGAGTGCACAATTCAATAGAACAAGAGAACTGTATGACTGAGACAATTCAGAGGAAGATAATTTTATACGTTAGTATCATGTCTATATATTAATAAAAAATATTTAAGACAAAATTTTCTCTGGAAACACTTACATATCATACAGTATTTTACACAATAAAGTATTGTATTTTAATAACAGTTTTTCCTCATCCTTTCCTCATGAACAGAGTATTACTTTATAAAAAAATTTTAGTACAATTTATCTTAATGAACTGTTTTGCTTTTTGAAAATTTGAAAACCACTACTATTTTGTAGTTATCAAAAAATCAGCTGAGGGCTTCCCTGTGGCGCAGTGGTTGAGAATCTGCCTGCCAATGCAGGGGACACGGATTCGAGCCCTGGTCTGGGAAGATCCCACATGCCGCGCAGCAACTGGGCCTGTGAGCCACAGCTACTGAGCCTGCACGTCTGGAGTCTGTGCTCTGCAATAAGAGAGGCCGCGATAGTGAGAGGCCCACACACTGTGATGAAGAGTGGCCCCCGCTCGCCACAACTAGAGAAAGCCCTCGCACAGAAACGAAGACTCAACATAGCCAAAAACAAATAAATAAATAAATCAGCTGAGTTTTGGACAAAAAAATAGTGTGATTTTGGATAAAGTCTGTATATGGAAGAATTTTCTGAACTAATTTAAAAAGGTTTTGTTTTCTTTATCACATCTAAAGTCATAAATTCTACTTGTTAAATTTTTAAACTCCATAAGCAATATGATGTATCTAATAAATATTAAAAATGTTTTGTTCAATCATCACATGTAATGTCCAGAAGTAATGTCAGTGTCAAAAAAATAAATATATTATCATACAGGTCCAACATTTTGTAATTCTTTTGCTTAACTAATGTTATGTTGAAAAGAAATATTTTTAGCAGTTTTAGATAACTGATTTGTCTACTTACTATTTTGAATCAATATGCTATTGAAATGTAGTTCCCAAGTGATAGTTAACTTTAATAAATATTTTGGACTAAAGATGTTCTATCTCTTTTTATCCATTCAATGCATATTTTAAAAATATGCTTTAAGAATTTTTTTTTTTTAAATTGGGGTATAGTTGTTTTACAATGTTGTGTTAGTTTCTACTGTACAGTGAAGCGGAGTTCCCTGTGCTACACAGCAGGTTCTCATTAGCTATCTATTTTATACATATAAGTGTGTATACGTCAATCTCAATCTCCCAGTTCATCTCATCACCACACCTCCCATGGCTTTCCCCCCTTGGTGCCCATACATTTGTTCTCTACATCTGTGTCTCTATTTCTGCCTTGAAAACAGGTTCATCGGTACCATTTTTCTAGATTCCACATATATGTGTTAATATACGATATTTGTTTTTCTCTTTCTGATTTACTTCACTCTGTATGACAGTCTCTAGGTCTATCCATGTCTCTACAAATGATGCAATTCCATTCCCTTTTATGGCTGACTAATATTCCATTGTATATATGTACCACATCTTCTTTATCCATTCATCTGTCAATGGGCATATAGGTTGCTTCCAAGACCTGCCTATTGTAAATAGTGCTGCAATGAACATTAGGGTGCCTGTATCTTTTTGAGTTATGGTTTTCTCTGGGTATATTCCCAGTGGTGGGATTGCTGGGTCATATGGTAGTTCTATTTTTAGTTTTCTAAGGAACCTCCATACTGTTCTCCATAGTGGTTGTATCAATTTACATTCCCACCAACAGTGCAAGAGGGTTCCCTTTTCTCCACACCCTCAATAGATCATGAGTGAGCCTGTAAAAATCTTTACACATAGGATCAAAGACATCTTGATCTTTAAGTATGAGAAAAAATCTGATACGTCTTGTCCATGAAAGCATGTCTTTCTTCTTCCACAAAAAGTATGTATGGAGGGTGGGTTTTAGAGTTGCATGGTATTTTGAGTTTTTTTCATTAACTTGAAAATTCAAATTTTAGCTCTAGGAACATCACAGTAAATTATTATCAGTGCAACCTGAAGCCCCTGACTTCATGTGCAAAATATTCATGCAAGACCTCTGAATTTTTTAGATTCACAGTTTCCCTAAAAATGCACTTATAAAAATTAAAATATATTTTAAAGATTTCTTTTGCAAAATGTTTTTCATTTATTAAAATATAAATTCTCTCTCTCCCTTTCTGTCTCTCTGCCTTTCTATCTCTCCCCCTTTCTTTCTCTGTGTATCATGGAATAGATAAGTTGCAAAATTGCTAACCCAAAGATTGTTTTAGGTCTCAGAACATATATATATGTCCTTGTCCTTGGGAAAAAGATAGAACCATCCTAGGATTTTTCAATATGCTGCTTTCAACCATCACTATAGGTTCTATCACCCAAGACAGGTCTCCTCTCCTTGAGACACTGCAGAAATACAAAGGATCATGAGCGGTTACTACAAGCAACTATATGCCAATAAAATGGACAATCTGGAAGAAATAGATAAATTCTTAGAAAAGCACAACCTTCCAAGACTGAACCAGGTAGAAACAGAAAATATAAAGAGATCAATCATAAGCACTAAAATTGAAACTGTAGTTAAAAGTCTTCCAACAAGCAAATGTCCAGGACCAGATGGCCTCACAAGCGAATTCTATCAAACATTTAGAGAAGAGATAACACCTATCCTTCTCAAAATCTTCCAAAATATGGCAGAGGGAGGAACACTCCAAAACTCATTCTATGAGGCCACCATCACCCTGATACCAAAACCAACAAAGATGTCACACACACATACACAAAACTACAGGCCAATATCACTGATGAACATAGATGCAATAATCCTCAACAAAATACTAGCAAACAGAATCCAACAGCACATTAAAAGGATCATACACCATGATCAAGTGGGGTTTATTCCAGGAATGCAAGGATTCTTCAATATATGCAAATCAATCAATGTGATACACCATATTAACAAATTAAAGGAGAAAACCATGTGATCATCTCAATTGATGCAGAAAAAGCTTTTGACAAAATTCAACACCCATTTATGGTAAAAACCTTCCAGAAAGTAGGCATAGAGGGAACCTACCTCAACATAATAAAGGCCATATACAACAAACCCACAGACAACATCGTTCTCAATGGTGAAAAAATGAAACCATTTCTGCTAAGATCAGGAAGAAGACAAGGCTGCCCACTCTCACCACTACTATTCAACATAGTTTTGGAAGTTTTAGCCACAGCCACCAGAGAAGAAAAAGAAATGAAAGGAATGTAAATCGGAAAGGAAGAAGTAAAGCTGTCACTGTTTGCAGATAACATGATACTATACATAGAGAATCCTAAAGATGCTACCAGAAAGCTACTAGAGCTAATCAATGAATTTAGTAAAGTAGCAGGATACAAAATTACTGCACAGAAATCTTCTGCATTCCTATACACTAATGATGAAAAATCTGAAAGAGAAATTAAGAAAACAATCCCATTTACCATTGCAACAAAAATAATAAAATACCTAGGAATAAACCTACCTAAGGAGACAAAAGACCTATATGCAGAAAACTATAAGACACTGATGAAAGAAATTAAAGATGATACAAACACATGGAGAGATAAACCATGTTCTTGGATTAGAAGAATCAACATTGTGAAAATGCCTATGCTACCCAAAGCAATCTACGGATTCAGTGCAATTCCTATCAAACTACCCATGGCATTTTTCTCAGAACTAGAACAAGAATTTTCACAATTTGTATGGAAACACAAAAGACCCAAATAGCCAAAGCTATCTTGAGAAAGAAAATTGGACCTGGATGAATCAGGCTCCCTGAATTCAGACTATACACAAAACTACTGAAATCAAGACAGTATGGTACTGGCACAAAAACAGAAATATAGATTAATGGAACAGGATAGAAAGCCCAGAGATAAACCCACACACATACGGTCACCATATCTTTGATAAAGGAGGCAGGAATATACAATGGAGAAAAGACAGCCTCTTCAAGAAGTGGTGCTGGGAATACTGGACAGCAACATGTAAAAACTGAAATCAGAACACTCCCTAATACCATAAAGAAAAATAAACTCAAAATGCATTAAAGCCCTAAATGTAAGGCCAGACACTATAAAACTCTCAGAGGAAAACATAGGCAGAACACTCTATGACATAGATCACAGCAAGATCCTTTTTGACCCACCTCCTAGAGAAATGGAAATAAAAACTAAAGTAAACAAATTGGACCTAATAAAACTTAGAAGCTTTTGCACAGCAAAGGAAAACATAAACAAGATGAAAAGACAACCCTCAGAATGGGAGAAAGTATTTGCAAACAAAGCAACTGACAAAGGTTTAATCTCCAAAACATACAAGCAGCTCATGCAGCTCAATATCAAAAACCAAACAACCCAATCCAAAAATGGGTAGAAGACCTAAATAGACATTTCTCCAAAGAAGATATACATATGGCCAACAAACACATGAAAGGATGCTCAACATCACTAATCATTAGAGAAATGGAAATCAAAACTACAGTGAGGTATCACCTCACACTGGTCAGAATGGCCATCATCAAAAAATCTACAAACAATAAATGCTGAAGAGGGTGTGGAGAAAAGGGAACCCTCCTACACTGTTGGTGGGAATGTAAATTGCGGGAGAAAAGTATGGAGGTTCTTTAGAAACGTAAAAATAGAACTACCATACAAGCCAGCAATCCCACTACTGGGCATATACCCTGAGAAAACCATAATTCAAAGAGAGTCATGCACCACAATGTTCATTGCAGCTCTATTTACAATAACCAGGACATGGAAGCAAGCTAAGTGTCTATCAACAGATGAATGGATAAAGAAGATGTGGCACATCACATATATACAATGGAATATTACTCAGCCATAACAAGAAATGAAATTGAGTTATTTGTAGTGAGGTGGATGGATCTATCACACAGAGTGAAGTAAGTCAGAAAGAGAAAAACAAATACCATATGCTAACACATATATATGGAATCTAAAAAAAAAAAAAAGGTTCTGAAGAACGTAGGGGCAGGACAGAAATAATGACGCAGACATAGAGAATGGACTTGAGACACTGGGAGGGGAAAGGGTAAGCTGGGACGAAGTGAGAGAGTGGCATGGACATATATACACTACCAAATGTAAAATAGATAGCTAGTGAGAAGCAGCCACATAGCACAGGGAGACAAGCTCGGTGCTTTGTGTCCAACTATAGGGGTGGGATAGGGAGGTTGGGAGGGAGACGCAAGAGGGAGGAGATATAGGGATATATGTATATGTATAGCTGATTCACTTTGTTATACAGCAGAAACTAACACACCATTGTTAAGCAATTATACTCCAATAAAGATGTTAAAAAAAGAAAGCAACATTTGTTAAGCCAGTGTAATATTTTCAAAAAGATAAACATGAAGACCATTGAAACAGAATAGAAAATCCAGAAATAGACCCACACAAATAAGTTTAAATGATTTTTGACAAAAATGCAAAGGCAACTTCACAGAGAAAGGATAGTTTTTCATAAAATAGTGTCAGAACACAAAGCAACTGGATTTCCATGTTTTAAAAGAAGATGAAGACTAAGGCAAAGATGAAGAGGAAGAAGGAGATGGAGAAGGTGAAACAGCTCTACCTACACTTCACACCGTACAAAAAATTAACTCAAAATGCATTATGAATATATATACAATACACTTAGGAGAAAACACAGGAGAAAAATCTCCATGACCTTGGATAAGACAAAGTGTTCTTGCAATTGATATCAAAAGCATGTTCTATAAAAGAAAAAAATGAATAATTTGACTTTTTCAAAATTAAAAATATTTTTCTGTGAAGGAAAAAGTTAGATTATAAAGACAACCCAGCGACATAAAGAAAATACTTGCAAATCACACAGCAGAGAAATGACTTGTTTTCAGGATGTATAAAGAATTATCAAAACTCAGCAGTACGTAAACAAACAACCCTATACAAATTTGCGAATCATGTGAAAAGACACTCCACCAAAGAAGATACACAGATTACAAATATGCACGTGAAAAGATGTTAAACATTATTTGTCATTATGGAAACGAAAATCAAAGCATGGTGAGAGACAGTAAACATCTATTAGAATAACTAAAACAAAAAATACCGCGAAAACCAAGTGTTGGCTAGCCCAGGGAGCAATGGGATCACAGACACTGCTGCTGGGGTTGCTAATTGTACACCATACTGGAAAAGAGTTTGACAGTTTCTTTAATAAAAAACAAACAAAAAAACAAATAAAAAAACTAAGTAGACATTAACATTATGTCCCAACAATCTTGCTTCTAGGTGATTATCCTAGACTAGTAAAATCTGATATTCAAACAGAAACTTGAATAGAAATGTGCATAGTGGCACTACTCATAATTTCCTTAAAAACAACCTAATAGTCTTTCCGTGGGTAAATGGACAAACTGTGAAACATTCACACAATGAAATACTACTCGGCAATACAGAGAAATGAACTAATGTTTTATGCAACAACATGATGACTGCAATGGATTATGCTAAGTGGATGAACCCAGTTTCAAAAGATTGATGACTGGCTGATTCCACATCTGTGACACTCTGGAAAATCAAACAACAGAAGAACTAAGAATAGACTAGTTGCCATGTAGTAAGAGTGGAAGAAGGGTCTGAATATAAAGGAACAGCCTGACAGAATTCTTTGGAACACTGGAATTATTCTGTATCCTGTTTTTGTTGTATTTACAGTAATATATTTATGTGAACAAACTCATGGGACTATATACCAAAAAAAAAAAGTATTTAAGAAAATGCACACCTTAATTTTTTATCTAATGAAAATATTAACTGTGTAAGTCAAAACATTTGCAATATTCAAAACTAACATTATTTAAGAAATGACTAACATTAAAAAAACTTTAATATTTTGTTTAATGTTTCTCTGTGCTGCTTGTAGGCCAATGTGTGTTGAAAATTAAGAAATCTTGTAAATTTGTTTGGATAACTACTCACCCTTCAAAAACCTTTTTGCAGTATCACTGCATTTAACATGTTGAATAGAATTATCTGTCGACTTTCTCAGGAATATAGTTTTAATACATAATGTATTTTTATTATTTTCCTGAAAAAGAGGCTAGGTAACGTTTTTAAATGATTAAGAAATTACTAAAATTAGATATAAATTATTACAACAGTACAAATGACACATTCATTCCTAATATACCTATTGTCATGACAAATAATGTCACTCTCTTTCACATGAAATGCAGTCTAATCTCAAAACTCATAATTGGATAAATTATACTTACTTCTTCACAGTTTGATGCTCTAGCTAAACTATCAAAACATTTTAATATCGAGTTAAGCCCAATGGAGCCATTTTTGCATTGTTAAATCTAAAACTTAGGAAACTAAAGTCATGTATTTATCTGTTGCTGTGATACGGCTTGCATATTGAAGTAAATAATACCAGCTTGTTGAACAAAAAGAAAATGCATCACATTGTTCATCTTCTAAATACTAATGAACGTCAACTTGTGTTCTAATGATCCCTCTAAGGGGAAGCCTACTGATCAAGAAAAGACTAGACACAAGAAAAAAAAATCCCAGGGCAGCAATTCTATGCTAGTCATAAAGCAAATTATAATCAAATACATGATGGTTTGTTCTTTTTACAGAACACAAGTTTTAATGTATTGAAATTCATAACAATGGATTTATTCTTAAGAAAGTTCTGTTTATAGAGCTGTTCAATTTGGGGAGAAGGCACAGAGTAAGAAATAACAAGTTTAGGGCATATCTATTTGATGACATATTTCTGGTTTAATGAGGTCAATTTTTAATGTTGTTTCAATGTTTATTATATTGTGCAAAAATGAATAGAGTTAGCTACTATACAAATGAAAAATGATAATAATCCAGGAAGAGATTAGATGATTTTAACTCATTCAGAAAATATTTCTTGATCACTTACTATAGGCCAGACTCTGTCCAAGAAGGACGGTATTGATATATATCAGGGTGCAAAACCAATAAAAAATATCTACCACCTTACATTTTAGAAGAGGTCAATAGATAATTTTTTAAAAAATCTAATAACTAAGAAAATCATATGAATACTAGGAAATAATAAGTCCTAACAGGAAAAAAAAATGGAAAATTACAATAAGGTAAGGGAGATTGGGAAGAATAAGCTTATTATGTTTATAAAGGGGGATCATGAGTAGCATTTTTAGGAAGACGGTATCTGAGCAAGTATTTGAAGAATGTGACACAAAGTTGTAGAGAACATAAAACTGGATTTTCTCTGAAAATACTGAAAAACTAATTCTTAAGCCACACATTCCTTTATAAATCTTGGGCCCCAAACAGACTCACAGCATGGAATCAGGATCAGCAAAACTGGGCCAAGATCAACTGAACCCTAGTAGAATGTGTACCCACCTTCAGACCCTTGAACAGGAAACACACATAAATAAATTTGTTGTAGACGCACATAGAAGTTGTAGTTTAACAGTCTTATCATTATAATAGTGAAATATATAAAAATGCATTTATGCATTTAAGGAGATTCATATCATGAGAAGATAGTTTGCAAATGGAGTAGAGGTAATACACTGAAAACAAAACCATATAGATAGAAAGAGAAAACCAAAATGGAAGAACAAGTCATCAAAAGGTATTGCAATTCACAGCTGTCAATAATGTTTAAGCACAAAATGTCAAAATGTGTTTTTAACAAACTCTTTAATAGAATTAATTGATATATGAAGAAATAAATGATACAAGTATTTATGTAGCGTCATGATTTATCAAAAAGCACATTCATGTACCTACCAACAAGGCGCAGACATAGAATATTACCAGCAGCTCAAAAAGAGTTGTGCTGTTTTATAATACCATGTTTCAAGTATATTATTGCATAAATAAGGAAATAATAAGGCAATTCTGCAATAAATATTAGGAAATGTGTCCAGGACATTTAATGATAATAGAATATTAGGAAAACTAAATAAATTATAGTTATTAGAATATAGATTAAACAATTCTGGCTGTATGTGGAACAAAACTATCTTTCAAATGTTTGTTACATATAAAAAGGTCATATATATACTTAAGAGAAAAGAGGTGGCAGCAAATATATTGAGTGACATTTTTGATAAGGTATATGCATCACAATTTTTGGTAGCAAAATATATGGCAGGATACATGTCACATATTTAGTAATCTTTTTCAAAAGGTGGGAGATATCTCATTGCTTTAAAAAAGGTATTTAAAAATCTTTAAAATATCTTTGAATTTTTATATTGTATTTCTTTATATCTAGTATGAGCTTCTTGTGGGCCAAAGATTCATTCTATTTTATCTCCACAATTCCTAGCATGAATAAGGAGACTGGGTGAGAGGTAGTGTACTTTAGATAAACAATTTCAATGAATTATCTCTGATCTGAAAATCAGTGTATTTACTTAAGACTTCAGCATATATGACTTTGAAACCAGGCATCCATTATGTGCCTAATAAATATTTGTCGAGTGAAAGATTTTGAGTATATTACTTAAGGGGCCTCAAGCTTATGACTGCAAAAAAGAGAAATAATAATAACTGCCTTATAAAATTATGTGCTGGGATAGGCTGGTCATGGATTGGGTTAGACTGACACTTGGTCACTAGCCAATTTCAAGAAAATTTCTGTGTAATGAAATACACTGTAAAACACCACAAAATCCCCAACCCAGTGGCACATCCCTTAACATGATTCTGAGACACCCAAGGTTTAACCAAAGAAATAAAGATTAAAGGTTATCTATATAAACTTTCTGAAGTATTTGTATATATTAAGTTGTTAGGAGTTTAGTAAATACTGATTTAAACTCAACAGCAATTATATTTTTCCTGTTTTGACATAAAAAACTGAGCAGAGGAGTTAATAGAGGAAAAACTGAGAAACGGAATTAATGATGGTTCCACTCCTTTTCACTGCCTGCCACCATGAAAAGTGCCAAGTTCATGGGCTTCCCTGGTGGCACAGTGGTTGAGAGTCTGCCTGCCGATGCAGGGGACACGGGTTCGTGCCCTGGTCCGGGAAGATACCACATGCCGCGGAGCGGCTGGGTCCATGAGCCATGGCCGCTGAGCCTGTGCGTCCAGAGCCTGTGCTCCGCAACGGGAGAGGCTGCGACAGTGAGAGGCCCTTGTACCGCAAAAAAAAAAAGTGCCAAGTTCAAATGACTGCAAAGGTTAAACCTTAGGCCTATTTAAGAACTGATACTTTGGATATGGTTGATACTATTCTAAAGCATGGAGAAAAGGAGAACTTTAAAATCTTTTTTCTTACAAACCAGTACAGTAAGTCCCATACATACAAACAAGTTCTGTTCCAAGAACGCGTTCATAAGTCCAAAACAAAGTTAGCCTAGGTACCCAACTAACACAGTCGGCTATATAGTACTGTACTGTAATAGGTTTATAATACTTTTCACACAAATAATACATAAAAAAACAAACACACAAAAAAACATTTTTAATCTTACAGTACAGTACCTTGAAAAGTACGGTAATACAGTACAACAGTGGGCATACACGGGCTGGCATCGAGGGAACAGGCAAGAAGAGTTATCGACAGGAGGATGGAGAGGAGGTGGGAGGTGGTAGAGCTGAAGGATCATCAGCAACAGGAGACGGAGAGCAAGCTGCAATTTCACTCACGCCTGACGTGGATGGCACAGGTTCTGGATCCTTGCTCGTTTCAATTCTATCGACCCTCTTGAAAAAACGATCCAGTGATGTCTGAGTAGTAGCTCTTTTTTCTTGTCATAGATGACACTGTAGCACTGGATTGCATTCTGAAAGACTGCTGCAACCTTCTTGTACCGTTCTATGTTCGGGTCCTGTGCCTCAAAAACTAACAGTGCCTCCTCAAATAAAGAAAATCCCTTTGCCATTTCCTGAGTCCTGAATCTCTTTGGTTCTTCAGTTACTTCTTCCTCTTGTCTCTCCTTCGTCCTTACTCTGGGCTTCCAATGCCATCTTTTCACCTCACTCCACTCTCTCAATTATTTTCACTTTTGTTTCCATCGTTATCACTTGGTGCTTCTTAGCAGTACCAGCTACATTACTGCCTCTCTTACACTTGCTTCCGGACATCCTGGGTTTGAAATAAAGACACTGTACTACCGTACTCTATACTGTAAAGTACACAAAAGCACAACCACTTGTAGAGGATGCATGCACGTGACAATGTACGCCAGACACGTGAACTAACTTGATAGGACATGAGAACTCACGCTCGCATCTTTGAAAGTTGACAACTTGAAGGTTCGTGTGTAGGGTACTTACTGTATATAAATAATAAAGATGCCTAATAAAGATAAGAATTATGAAATATACATATAAACCTATTTAATTAGATAAAAGTATTTTAAAAACATGTTGACAAAGTGAAGATAATACCTGTTTGACTCAGTCTCTCACTCTCACACACACATATAAATACTATACATATATATCATAGAAATACACAGTTATATAAATACAATGATTTTTTTTTTTTTTTTTTGCGATATGCAGGCCTCTCACTGTTGTGGCCTCTCCCGTTGCGGAGCACAGGCTCCAGACGCGCAGGCTCAGTGGCCATGGCTCACGGGCCCAGCTGCTCCGCGGCACGTGGGATCCTCCCGGACTGGGGCACGAACCCATGTCCCCCGCATTGGCAGGTAGACTCTCAACCACTGCGCCACCAGGGAAGCCCAATACAATGATTTTTGAGTGACAAAAATTTTTAACACAAACCAATATTTGCCAAAAATAGCATTTGATAAAGCTTAATATTCCTGAGTAAAAGAGAAGTTAAATCTAGAGTTGCTATGGTGTAACAATAAAATAGATGCCAGCAGAATATACGGTGTTGCTTTTATAAGTCACAGTTCTATTTCATGCTAGTATTTTTTTAACAGATATTTAGTTTACTCTCATAACAATATACTGAAAAGTGAATTATATACTAAATATAACTTTTTCTAAAACAACGTTCTTAAATTTTCTGGGAATTCCCTATTGACTTCATTAGGTTTTATGGCTCTTACCTAGCTGACATACCTTTTTTCTTGCTGATGAATTTACCCTTATCCAAGGAACCTCCATGGATAGTCATTTTCTTTCTATCAACTATGAAGTGATAGTAATAATAGAAAGATCATATTTCCAACCCTCAACTTCTAAATCCACATAAATTGCCTAGTTTTTAACTCAAACCATGTGAATTTGTCTTCAACTGCTTATATAACAGCTCCACATAGATATATCATTATATTGCAGATTCATCCTGTCCAAAGGTGAGTAATATGTCTTAATTTTGATCCTTACTTTTATTGGAATTCTGACCCTTATTCTTATTGGATTGTAACATCAAGACTCTTTAAAAAGCTTGCAGAGGCAATTATTTTTTAAGGGTTGACAATGTATGTTTAAAGTTAGAATAACTTTAGCACATTATTGGGCAGATTTAATGTTGTAAGGCTTTTAATAACAGAATGTGTTTGTTTTATTTTCAATAATATATTTTAACAATCTGTAGAAGTGGTAGGGAACATTTCTGGTTAGTATTTCTAACAACATGAAACTAACAATTATTAACTACTTGACTGAAGCACTTTAGGCTTAGATGGCTCTAAAGTAATCATGCTTGACATATACAATTCTGCTCCTTAAAAACAGCCACTGAGATTTTAAGAGGCACACTTTACAACCGATTATAGAATATGGCCATACCATTTTTCTAATACTATGGTACAAAGATAAGATGATTAAAATACTCAAATATGTTTAGCTATAGCTCTCAAAATTAATGTACCTTGAAAATTAAACACACATGTTGTCAAAGTTATCTAGAGTAACTAAGATAAATAATTTTATTATAATTCTCAAAAAAAGAAGTTTAACAAGAGAATCAGAGTCCTAATACTCGGCAAAACTCTCTAAAGAATTTTCTTTTTCTCTTTTTGATCATTAGCCAGTGATAAACTTTGAAGACTTTCCTGATAAATCGCCACTATCTTTGCCACAAATAATACATTTCTATACATTTCCTCTTACACTTCCGAGCATGTATTTATATTGCAAAAACCATGACACAGATGACTGAGATGATTCCTCACAGGTTGAGAATCCTCTCTTCTTAATTACACCCCTCACATTAACTCTCATTATTACTAACAACTCAATATTAATACAATCACGTATCAACCTTCTGTGAATTTGAGTGCCTTCTCATAAAAAAATTCATGAAACTGATTGAATATCTGAATAATGTAAATGTCAACTACAAATTGGTACTTGCCATTGGCACTTGCCATCTGCCTCTACAAGGATGAAATCAGGAGCTGCTGCAGCTGCTGACTTTCAACAGCTCCCTGAAAGGAGTTCAGGGTGAAGAGCAGAAATGAGACACTCTTGTGCTCTGGGAAAAACAGGCAGAACAGGTCTTCAGATAGATATTTTCAGAAGCCGATTTTATGAGCCCAATTCTTGTATCTCCTCATATCTAGAAAAGCACTAAAATCCTTCATAGTGACGACTGCTCCGCGTGACTAGCAGAAATCTTCTGCAAAAATATGTCCTTGAGTGCATGTTACTCTCCCTTCACCAAAATCACATGTATACTGACCTTCCTTCCCCCCTACCTCTTCGGAGCAGTTTCTCAGAGCTATCTGAAATGCTGTCTCCTGGGCTATAGTCCTCATTTTGCCCCAAATAGAACTTAACTCACAACTCTCATGTTGTACACTTTTTTAAGTCAACATAAAGAGCACAGAATTCTGTTATTTTGAATTGTAGAGCAACTATTGATAATCTATTTCACTTTTAGGGCTAGAAAAAAAGGTAAAGAAAAAATGTCTGAGACAAAAAATATACAGCAACTTAGGAAAAACATTTATTCTCATTCTCAAGGCTTAAAACTGAACACCAATGCTCTCTGCAGCAATCTTTTGTTTTTCACTACCTTCTGAAAGAATGTTTTTTCTTTCTCATTTTTTCTCTTACATATTATTTTCTTCCAATATGAACAGTAAATAGATTGTTTGCTGAGTTCAGTAAATTGCATATTATAATCCTTCAAAGCAATAAATGTTTTTATTCATTTTTGTATCTCATTTACGCAAATCTCTCCTACCCCACAGATACCTAGTTTATACAAACTTAAGAAATTTTTATAGTGTCAGAAAGTATTTCAAATTTAAAGTAGACCTACTGATTAGGTGATGTGGTAATATTGCTGAAGATGGAGACTTTTAATATGAATGAGAAAATACAAAAAGCTCGAATTTGAGATATGGCCAATATGTGGACTTTGAAACTGTTTCCTGCCTTGGAACCTAATAAAGTAGGTAAGCTGTGACAAAGTGAGAGAGTGGCACGGACTACCAAACGTAAAATAGCTAATGGGAAGCAGCCGCATAGCACAGGGAGATCAGCTTGGTGCTTTGTGACCACCTAGAGGGGTGGGATAGGGAGGGTGGGAGGGAGAGAGATGCAAGAGGGAAGAGATATGCGGACATATGTATATGTATAACTGATTCACTTTGTTATAAAGCAGAAACTAACACAACATTGTAGAGAAATTATACTCCAATAAAGATGTTAAAAAAAAAAAAGTAGGTTGAATTGTTTTGTTGATATTCACAGTCTTTAATCCATGGATATTGAAAGAAACAAAGTATAGAACAAAGCACTCTCTTAAGGAACAATAAGTCTTTACGATGCTGGAAGCACTATTTCTTTCCGTTATTTAAAAACTATATGGTAAACTACTTTAGCATGTTGTCAGTGACAGCAGAAAACTGGAAATGTTCCTGATTGTTTCTATATCAGGTATTGTTCAAGACTTCCAGTTTTTCAAGGGGTAATGTATCTAATATTTGGTTTAATGACAATTAAATTACATAACTACATTCTAGCTCACCACAGTTTCAAATCTTTTAGGGTAAGGAAAATATCACTTTAATCCTAAAGATTTTTAAAATTTTAACATGACGTTTATAAAGTTTTAACTATGATTATTTGGCATGAAGTATAAAAAAAGTGTTTTAACTAGTGTGTTTTAGCCTGGTGGATTCCTGAAAACCTTTCATAGATGTGATTGCAAGCTTTGAAAATTTTACCGCACATGTATTTGCATTCTATTGACAAGTGTGTCTACCTTGTTGAAATTAGAACTGAGTGGCCCATGTTATCCAAAGTAAATACAAGTAAGACAGAATGAGATTTAGTTGCATTTTAGTTTATAAAATCTCACCAGCACCATAGAGTTAGTGTATACTTACCAGATAATCTAAGAAATTTTCTGCCTGAACGTTTAAGAAAGTGATAGGTCTATGCAAGTTATTATGTAGGCCTGCCACCGAACCAAGTGAATAAAGATTGTGAAAGATAGTTATTTGATAGAAATTTAATTGTTGTCCAATTTGTAATGTTCTGACTACCTTACTTCTCTCATAGTACCTTTTCCAAATTCTAATACTTGAATATGCTTCAAAAGCAAAAAAACTCAAAAAGATTGCAAATAAACTAGATGAAGCCAGATGGTTGGCAATGTAATATAATAGCATAATCTAATATTAGCTAAGAAGTACAATGAAATATTTTAAGGCCAACTTGGATTCATTTATAGAACATTTAAGGAAATTCTAAAGTAATTAACCCACAACAAAGCAAAATCTGTCAACTATCATGTAAGTGTAGAACAAACAGAGCATAAAATAGAAATTCAAAGAAAGGCACAGACTAGAGAGATACTTTACTAAAAATGGGGTAAATGTCAATGAAAGACCTAATGATACTGACTTGTGTGGCTCTGCCAAAAGAATGACTTGCTTTCTACTCACTCACTCAACTTAATCTATGTCAGCCAATAAGTAGGCATTGCACATAAATGCATATCAGATTTTAGGTGCCTTACTCTTAAAAACGAACATTCAGTCAAAAGATCATAAAACACTTGACTACAATTCTCAATATAAAAATATAGATAAAAAATAGGATAAGGGAACATGAAATATGGAAGAAAGTTAAACTCAACAAAAATACGACTGAAAAACAATCTCACTTATTAGAAGCAAAGGAAAAAAGAAGTCACACTGGGAATATAACTTAAGCAAGAGTCCACAAAACAGATCAATACACCAGGAAAGAACATTTGGAAATTCTTCCATCATAATTTTTTTCCAACCTTGATAGCATAAATATCATTATTTTGTTATTATGATATATGACATGGGTTTTGCAATTGGGAAACAGAAAGCAAAGAAACAGACATAGCAAGGTGAGAGATGGCAATCGTGTTTATGTATTGCAAAAACATTCAGTAAAATATTATCTGTGATAAATTGGAAGAAATACAAGAAGCTTAATGAATCTGTTAGGGGTTAACTATTTGTAAAAAGTCAGATAGTAAATATTTTTGGCATTGTATGCCATATGTTCTCCATCACAACTACCAAAATTTACTATTTTTTTAAAAATATGGAACGCTTCACGAATTTGCATGTCATCCTTGCGCAGGGGCCATGCTAATCTTCTCTGTATCGTTCCAATTTTAGTATATGTGCTGCCGAAGCGAGCACCAACTTTACTATTATAATGAGAAAATGTCCATAGGCTATTTGTCATGACTGGATTTGGCCCACTGGCACGAGTTCAGAGACTTTTTTCTGAGGAACCTGTTTCCAGTGAATCAGAATAACCACAAATATTGGATGTGGAAAGGAAAAAGTCACAATCCTCACAGGTGTGTTGGCCCATAAAACAAAATCAGCCATGGTACAAAAGTAAATTTAATTGTGTTATCTTCCCACCCCAGCTATAGTTTCAGCTGGTTTCATCATTCCAACTATAAAGTTGAGAGATATAAAGCATGGCATAAAGAATCAATGATATAACTCAGATTATCAGTTATGTCTAGTAGAGAACTTCAGTAGGTTGACTGCTACATGTAACTGACAGGGAGTGAATAGATCAGAAGGTGCCTGGTAAATTTTGAATGAATTGCATTGCCAGAGAAAACACAAGCCATAACAAAACAGAAGAAAATCAAACATAAATCATTTTTGTTTTAAAACAACCTATAGGTCCACAAACATACACCAGCCACAGATGGAACTATTCTACAACATCCAACACAGATAAAGCCATAAAGATGAACAGACAGGAAGAAACCTCCCAAAGGGCATGAGAACAATTACCAAAGGAATTCTTCCCAGGGAGTGAAATCAGGGACTAATCAATGATTTTCTATCTACCACCCCAAGCTGATACGGACCAGTAGCTTTTTTTTTTTTTTTTTTTTGCAGTACGCGGGCCTCTCACTGCTGTGGCCTCTCCCATTGCAGAGCACAGGCTCCGGACGCGCAGGCTCAGCGGCCATGGCTCACGGGCCCAGCCGCTCCGCGGCATGTGGGATCTTCCCGGACCGGGGCACGAACCCGTGTCCCCTGCATCGGCAGGCGGACTCTCAACCACTGCACCACCAGGGAAGCCCTGGACCAGTAGCTTTTGTACTCTCATTCTCATTTTCCAAATTGATGTTTTCTGTTTAGTTTTTTCTTTGTGGATTTCTGTGTCAATTTCTCTATTGTATATGGACTATGCATAGAAATGACAAATAATAGGACTTGGGTTGGAGAGATAATAGGTTTTCTTTCTTTAGACCATAGGTCAAAAGACCAAAAGATATCACATCCATACATCATGGAAAAGTCTGAAAATCACCCACAGATCCTGGACTTTAAGTTGGGTGGAGTAAATGCAAGGGATTTGGGGCTGTCTACCTTAGAAGATGGTGGATATATTTCATGGTTGAAAGGAGACGTGAAATCTTTGTGACCATGAAGAGACAGATTGAGGATATAGATGACAGAAATCTGGGGGCACATAGAACAATTCCTTCTTCTTACCAGGCATAGGAATAGCCTATTTTCCAACCTTCCTTTTTGCTAGGTGTGGCCATGTGACTGAGTTATAACCAGTATAAAGTGAATGGAAACAATATGGTCGCTTCTAGGACTATTCCATGCAATAAAATCCTCCTGCAAGTTCCCTCATGACCTTTCCCTACCACATGTTTCAGGGCATCCGACTTAGGCCTCAGGCTGTAGGGAATGATGCACTATAGATGGAAGAACCTAGGTCCTTAAATCTATACAGGAAAGTCCACCCTGTGAGTATCACTATCAAACTGTTAAGAATGTGATAGAAACAACTTCTCTTGTGTTATGTGTTTGAGATATTTTGAGTTTTGTTTTATGACAGTTTATCCTAAATAATATGGTTCCCTTTCAGAGAGCAAAATCTAAGACACATTTTACAAGCTAATTTCAGATGGCTTTATTTGATCACACATATATTTAATTTCCATTTCTACACTTCTCAAATGTAAATGTTGAACTGATTCTGGGGTATATCTTATAATATAGTTTCTACACACACACACACACACACACACATATATATATATATATATATATA
>NW_020174917.1:3300874-3309282 GCF_003031525.2 Neophocaena asiaeorientalis asiaeorientalis | reverse complement strand
ATATATATATTTTTTTTTTTTTGGTGGTACGTGGGCCTCTCACTGTTGTGGCCTCTCCCATTGCGGAGCACAGGCTCCGGACGCGCAGGCTCAGCAGCCATGGCTCACGGACCCAGCCGCTCTGCGGCATGTGGGATCTTCCCGGACCGGGGCACGAACCTGTGTCCGCTGCATCGGCAGGCAGACTCTCAACCACTGCACCACCAGGGAAGCCCTAGTTTCTATATTCCTTGGGAGCAGACTTTTTTTTATCCTTTTCACAAAGTTCATTGCAGTCTTCCTTCTGTAGAATTGCTTAAGAAATCATCTTTTTCCACTAGTGGTGAGCTCATGTAGAACACAGGTGAGCATGAAGCAGGTGGATACCTTCTCTAGAACGCACACTAATTAGGCTCAGGCAACCTTGAGGCCACTTGCACCTTTTGAAGGCCACCCTTTCATTAAAAACAGCACTAGGAACATCTGTTCTCTAAGCATTGTTGATGCCTTGCAAAGATATTAAATGATAAGAAAAATTATGTTTGCTAAATACAGGAACATATTACCTTTTAATATAATCATGTCTTTTGGTCACTTTTTCATTTCTGTAGCAACTAATACAGTTTGCATATGAAATAAAAATCCACAGTATAATATCTCCTGATTTTCCTCATCTTCTATGTCTGGGATCATTTATTTAGGGAAAGAAACACATGGAACTTTTTGCCGTTCCACAGATATGTTAACCCCTTCCATACTTTAAATATTTTTTTCTAAATGAGAAGAATATGGTTAAATTTTATGGTAAGATATTATACATTCTTAAATATTTAGTTCAAATTTTACCAACTTTTAAAAATCGTTCGTATCTATAGTCTTCAAGAAGTCCTTGTTTATGAATCTCTCATTGAATTAACATTATTTACATACTTTTGAATTGGTACTAAACACTTTATTTCTCAGTAATTTTCATTTTAATAGCATTGGTTAGTTCAAAGGATTCACGAATGAATCCAGATAAATATAATATAGCTCACCTTAAATACATTAGTATCTCCAACACGAGACATACTGTGAAATCAATAAATATTTGGCAAAAGGATAGATTTATGAATAATAATAAGTTATTGCCTTATTAAATTTTGCTGGCTGAGTAACCTTCAAGAAGATCAAAACTAAAACAAGTTATTTTAGGGAAATAGCTATTTCCATTAAAAGAAACAAGGATAAAATAATGCAGATATCCTTTCTTTGATTGTTAGTCTTCTGATTTAAGTGGTTCTTTATAATAATTTTATCAGAGCATATTTTCAGACTCAAAATTTCCACTTATGTTGCATTTTAATTGCTTCCCCAATCTTATTTTTAATCTCAGCATTAAAGATGTTTCCTGATTATCTATAGTTTAGCAAATGGCAGTTCATTTTGTTGTTCCAGATTTTAAAACTTCAACTAGTTCACTTAGACACTGAATTTGTTTTGAAAAATAATTTCAAGTGTTGATCATTTACATTTTAAACCTGTGCATCACTAATATAAAACTTCAAATAACTGCTCTTACCAGTATATTTATCTGTTTGCTCATTTGTTGTGCCAGAATAGAGCTTTATTACCACAGCTTTCTCTTTACATTTAATGCACTTACGCTTACAGCTTTCATTATCTTTTAAGAGATACAGAAGTGAATTACCAATACATAGGGATCACTATATTACCAACGTTAGTCCCTAAACAAATAATTAAGTGCATTTTTCCCCAAGATTTAAATTGCCCATTATTAAGAAAACAACTATTGTGGGCAACTTAAAGTACAGAATAATTATAGATTAATTTATGTTCTAAAGTTGCCAAGTCCTACCAGAGGAAGGAACTATATTTGTCCTTGAATAGAAAAGTAGAGGTCATCATTTATTCGTTCAATAAATATTTTTGAATGCCTAATATGTGCCAAGCCTCATTCTTTGTACTGATAAAAGAGCAGTTAATGAAATATAGTAAACTCTCTTTCATGTTTCATAGAGTTTGCATTTTAGAGAGACAGTGAGGAAGTCAATAAACACAGACACACACGCACACACACACACATGCATACAATATTACAGTGTCTTATATGCTACTACGAACTTTGAGGAAAAATAAAGTTAGAGAATAAGAATTTTGACATTTACTCTAAGAGAGTTGGGAAGTGACGTTATTAGTCTTACCTTTAACACAATGACTTTGGTTACCTTTTTGAGAATAGACTCTAGGGCACAAAGGCTGTAGCTGGGAGATGAGTTAGAATACCACTGATACAATCTAGATGACCGAGTATGTACAGTGATTCAAACAGGGTAGTAATTGTGGAGGTAGCAAAGTATCATCATATTCTACACATATTCTGAATGTAAAACTATTGGAATTTGCTGAAAAAAGAGATTGAAAGAAAGAGAAATGATACTCTATATTTCGATTTGAGGAATGGAAAAAATGGAGTTGCTATTAATTAAGATGGAAAAAACTACAGAATGAATGAGTCTCTAGAGGAAGAGTGAGATTTTATTTTACACATGTTAAGTTTGAAATATTAGATATCCATCGAGTCAGTAATTTAATGCAAAGTTATACTAAATCAGACAAAACTGGTTAGTTAAGAAGCATTGCTACAGAAAATGGTGAATTTAGCATCAAGGTAAAAGAATTAGTTCACTAAAACGGTATTCTAAATATGTTCATATCTAATTACACAGTGGCACATTAACAGTAAACAGAAAATATTAACAGTAAATATTTCCAGAAACAAAAGTAGATACAGAGAATTAGGGGGATCCACAATCATTGTGGGACTTTATCACACCTCTGTCAGTGTTTTATAGTTAAGAAAATTATAGCAAGCTATATAAAGTCCAAACAACATAGTACACTACAACTGCAAAACGAAACTCTTTTTAAGTGCACATGGAACTCATTCAATGCATAATAAAAACTAAAAATTCCAAAAATTGAAAAAATGCATAAGTTCTCTCACAGCAGCAGAGTTAAGCTAAAAATAAATAATAAAGAATAACCAACCCCTCAATTTTTAAAAAAATTCACATTTAAATAACTCAATTATTTAAGAAAACGCAATAAATATTAGAAACAGCTGAAAATTATTTTAGCATCCATATCGAGGTATCAGAATAGCACATAAAGCTCAAACATATCAAGAAAAAAAAAGAGTAACAAAAAGAGAAAAATAAATGTTTACCAATATTAGATATGAAAACAATGTTTTTGCAGTATTACTCAGGCTATAGCCTAAACTGGAAACAAAGCAAAGAGCCCTCAGTTGAAAACTAGCAAATAAATTGTTATATATCTCTACAGTGAAATAACATGCTCCTATGGGAAGGAACAAGACAACTTGAGGGAACAACATGGATGAATCTAACAAAACAATATTTAGTAAGAGAACCTAGACAAAATAGAGTTACTTTATGGTTACATTTATATATTGTTCAAAAACAGAAAAAGCTACTATTTTGTTAAGCATCAGAATGCCAGTTACCTTAGGGAGCTAATGCTTGGAAAGGGACACAGAGGGGCTTTTAGAATTCCAATAATATTTCATTGTGTGCTTGTTACACAGGTATGATAATTTCATGAACCCTTACTTAACTATGTTTTTCAGCATTTGGGGAATATAAATGTCACACTTTAATTAAATATATTCAACAATCTGGGGAACCGTAAGTTTATATATGATATTCCAGGAGACTGGATAAGGACATGAAAGAGGCATGCAAACACAGAGTGAAAGAAGATGTCTGAGAAATGAATCATTGATCACGGTGTCATAGAGAGGAGAATAATGCAGCAAAGGAAAACAAGAACAAAGGTAGGAAATATTTTCTATACTGGGAAAAATTGAAAATGTGGAAGAAAAAGGGAACCATTTCTAGACTGACATCCTCAACTATGGGAGAAGTGATGGAATCCGATAAGTAAATGTCTAGGTTTAGTTAGGCTCAGGTGCAGTTTATTCATAAGAATGGGAGTGACAATGGACATATGTGCCGGTAAGCAGACATGATAGTAAAAGTTGGAGAATGATCTCATCTCATTGTTTCAGTTTCCTTGGAGAAAAAGGGAAAAAGGAAGCAGGTCAAATCTCTGGAAGAAAAGGAAAAAGAAGCTATTCAAGGAGTAAAAATATAATCACTATAAACTATTTCTGGTACAGTGGCAGAGGCTTAGTCAAGGCAATGCATAATTGTGTTATTGCCAGGTTTACTTGCTTTTAGTAGTCACATATTTGAAGTGGGCTCAGTCACTGTGTGTGTGTGTGCATGCGCACACACTTAGGAGTAATGGGTGCCTTTTGTAAGCATTGTTTTCTACCTATAGTCACCTATACAAGTGATGTGGCAGAAAGAACAGAGAATTGAATTTAACCAGAATTGGCGCATTTCTACGTGAGTGGATGAAGGAGGAGAGGAGTGACATTATTGAATGATCACAGATTTTAGTAGGAAAATGAGAAAAAAGATGAGAATATTGGCTGGGAAATGGGAGCTAGGAAGTGACATAAAATAAAACTAGGATCAATAAGCAGCAAGCCCCAGCAAAACTGAAACAATATTGTGAGTCAGTAACAAAGAGCATGGCTTTAGAGAATGGAGTGCAGAGAGTATGATCTTTAAACCTGAGATGATGTATGTGTAAATTTGAAATTATTGGTGATGGCAAGAATATAATATAGAAAGTGAGTTGCCAAGGAAAGAAGGATAAGAATCTTGCAGGAAAAGAGGGCAATCAATTGATAGCATATGGTATTAGAAGCAGTGTAATGACACTGTAACCCACAAGAATTCTGAAAAGAGCACAATTTGAGAGTCACAATGAGATACTGTCTTAGAGGAGTAAGAAGTGGTCAGAATGACTGCACCTTACTGCAAAGAAGAGAATTTTTGGATTATACTTTGATGACATAAAATTCAAAATTTGACAATTTTAGAGAGGAGTGAGGGAGGCTGGTCTGGAAATAACAAATAGGAATTAGGAGAAGCCTCAATTACTTCAAGGCTGAGTATGAGATTTATGGGAGTTGTACAAGAAGGTAGCATCCTCTGAGGCTAGCTTCAGCCAGCAAAAGAAGAACAAGAAACCCTCATACAACCAGTTGGGGATATAGGAGGCTATTGCTCTGGTGGAGTGTGAGTTCCAGAGGGCATAGGATAAGGGTGCCACAAGTTCAAGAGGTACTGGTGTTTAGGTAGGAAAAAGGGATATACAGAGATATATAGTGCTTAGTATGCAGTTACTGAGGGCTTATTTATATGGTGGTGATTGGCATAAATTGGTATAAAAGTAAAATGTAATTAATCTTGTGTATTGATATGGGTGTATTCATTGTGACAAATATACTAAGAGGAAACTGAGTGTGAAGTATATAAGAATTATCTGTACTAACTTCACAATTTTTCTATAAATCAAATATTGTTCTAAAGTTTTTAAAGTTTAAGAGACATAAAGCATGCTTAATATTGCAAAAAAACCCAAAGCCCACTGCTCAATGATAAGGAAAATTCAAACTGAAAATAATGTTAAAATGATATGAAAACACTGATGTGAAAAAGTGCCATAATATAGAATATGAGTTTATGCAACAAAATATCTGATATATTAAAAAGTAACATAATAAGAAAACATAAGTATTATTAATTCAAGTTACCATTGCATCTTGCCTGGACAATTGTAATAATTCATACACTCATCTCTCTGCATCACCTCTGGCTTTTTCTAATCTGTTCTTTGCATTACAGCTTAAGCGATATTCTCAAAATGCAAATCTGAACAGATCACTCTTATACTTAGCCAACAGTCACTTCAATTTACCATGGTTTTCAATTCACAAAACCTTTCATGACATATGCCCCACCAACTTCTATAAAATAAATATGAACCAGTTGCCTCATACTGACCTTTCCGTTTTTTAATTACATCATTTTAGAGTCACATGATATACTGCTTAGAAACACCTGTCCCTCCTTCTTCATCTAATCAGTTTTTAATCTTTCTTTAGGCTTAGGTCAATCATCAATTTCTCATGGAGGCTGCTCCTTACCAGTCCAGGAAATGATCTTTGTGATATATGCTTATAAAACTTTATTCCTTTCCTTCACATCAGCTCAGTCTGTAAATATACTCCGATTAGCCAAACAGTGCACTTGTTTTCCATTATTGCTAGACTGTAATCACCTTAGAACCTGAACTACATCTACTCAACATTGTATGCCCAGAGCCTAGCATGATGCCTGCCATAAAACTTTTGATATAGAAGTTTTTCAATAAAAGGATGTGGAGGAATTGAGAAATAGAAAAGGTAGTTTTGTAAAAATAAATATATGCCATTGTGTACAAGATCTAACATTATAAAGACTTCAACCTTCCTGAATTCAATTAACTAATTTATTAGAATTATACTCATAATCCTAATTAAGTTTTATGAAGTAGCTTGAAAAATAGTTGTGCATGTCATCTATAAAACTAAATGCAATAAAATACGGAATATATGAGTGACATGGGGGTATATAAATGACAAATATACAGTTTTTAATGTTGAATTTTTTGCGTAAGAGAAATAGCATAGGAAATTAAGGAGCCAGAATAAACAATAATTACAAAAAAATCTAGAGTAAATGAGAAATGTATTGATTTTTCAATAGCAATATTAATATAGATAATTGCAAAAACATCCATTTAGATCCATAGATTATACCTAATAGCAGTGTAAATTCTACATAAACTTAAGAGTTTAATATAAAAAATAGTCTCTAAGCAATTAGAAGAACATATCTGTGAACATATGTTTAACTAATAAAAATTTACTGCTCACATAGTCTAGTGTGAAATATATATTTTATATATACATTTGTATATATACAAAATATTTTTTAACAACTCAACCACTTTAAACTTTAAGCCTTTTTTTTTTTTTTGGCATGGGTTTGTGTGCCAGTTGATGTTAATTAAATCAGCTGTTTTTGGTTTTCTTTTTTCCACTTAATTACAAAGAAAACCTTGTCAGAGTACTTCCCAACCGGTAATGAGATCCAGCAGCCTATGTATGTCATAGAACTGGAGGGAAATCTAAGCCTCGTGAATTCGGAGCTGGCAATCTATGGGATATATATACTGTTACATTCTACTCTGGCCCAATTCTCTACTATATTTACTTCATCCCTTCAATCCTGCCCTACTCTAAAACTTCTCCATTTTCACTTGTCTTCATTAGTTTGATCCATGACAATGACTCAACTATCATTCAGAATCCAGCTTCTCCCACCAAAAGGCAACTTCAGGTCAGCTGCCTTTAATCAAACCTGCTTTACTCTCAACTGACAGAAAAAGAATATATGGCTATGTAATCATTACTTTTATGTGTCAACTTGACTGAGCAACAGGGTATCCACATTAACCATTGTTTCTGGGTCTGTCTGTGAGGTTGTGTCCAGATAAGATTAGCATTTGAGTCAGTGGACTCTGTAAAGTAGATTACCCTCCCCAGTGTGAGTGGGCATCGTTCAATCCTTGAGGGCCTGAATAGAACAAAAGATGAAGGAAGGATGAGTTAGACCCTTTTTCTTCCTGCCTTCCTGCTTGAGCTGGGACACAGGTCTTCTCCTGCCCTTGGACTGGGATTTATACCATTAGCTCCCCTGGGTCTCAAGCCTTTGAAGTCAAACTGGAATTACACCGCCATCTTTCCTGGGTCTCCAACTTGCAGATAGCAGGTCGTGGGACTTAGCCTCTATAACTGCATAAACCACATATATGTATACATGATAGATACCATATATATATAATAAATATATACTATTCATATCTATATCTCCTACTGGTTATATTTCTTTGGAGAACTGTGATTAATACAAGCTGCTTCATGTATCCAGTCAGAATACAAAGGGACACTGTCAGACTATGCCAGCACATACGTCTAAGGCACTCAATACATCTATTAACACTCTTTCCACAAGGTGTGATCCTGTGGAAAATTTTGGTTGGACATTTTCTCATCTAAAACAAATAGATATTAGTGTAGACACAGTTTCCCAATTCCTTGAATCTCAAAATTAAGAGTTTCCTGGAACCTCTGACCATATGTAATCCAAATAGAGAAGCTGAATCTATGACTTCCTCAGAGAATTATATCAGTATCTTGCTATATTGCTCTACATTCCAGCTCATTCCTTAGTACAGCCCAGAGAATTGTCATTTTTATTTTGGTTGGGTAAGATTACAACTACAACGAGTAAGCAAATATTCTCTTTTTAAAGTGGGGCTAATGGTGGGATCTTAGCTGTTGAAACTCTTCGAAGATGTTCATGTCTTTTATCTAAAAGCTGCAAGGAAGTAATCATAAATAGAGATACAATTTTTTTCTAGGATGAAACTAAAGCATCCTT
>NW_020174917.1:3239280-3300604 GCF_003031525.2 Neophocaena asiaeorientalis asiaeorientalis | reverse complement strand
CAGGGAAGCCCATAGCATCCTTTTAATTAAATAAATATTATCCATTTACAGCAAGATTAGCCAATTAAAATACTTCCATAAAATACATTATTGCAAACCAAATAATGTTCATGAAGATTTTAAATGACGTGGCAGGCATATTAGCATACTTAACACAGATGTGGCTCGAGCACATTGAATATAGATTTCATTATAGACCTGATACAAATATCTAGATACTTTAGTAATAGAATAAAATGTTCACAGTGATAATATCTGCATGAGGATACTGGCAGTTTTCAATTCTTCATTTTGATAATGCAATAATAACTTTTAAATATTCAAACAATAAGGAATATCTTTTTCATTGCTTCCTCCTCTCCTTCACAAATTGAACCACTGATCAGTTTGATATGTATTTTCAAAAAAATTCATTTTTTACCTTTGCTTAGGTATTTGTACTTTTGTCCATAAATAACATAATCTTTTTCCTTTTTTCAAATCATTTAAAAAATTTATTGACCATATAGCAAGAAATGTGAGTCTAAATTCAGAAAAAATTTCCTGTGTGGAAATACACGTTTGGAAGTCATAAGCATACATGACCTTCTCTCTTGTGAGCTATCCAATGTATCTAAAATCTTGCTGCCTTTATTTCCAAAACGTACTCAGAATCCTCTCAGCAAGTGTTGCTGTGTCTCTGGTTCAAGCCGGAAGCAACTGCTCATTCATTTACTGTCCTTGCTCCTATGAAGGCCATTCTCAACACAACAATCAAAGCTCACCTATTACATAATACATAAATACATACAAGGTCTCTCCTTCACTCAAAAAACTCTCTGATTTCTGATATTTCACCAATTCACTGTATATGAAAACTAGATGCTCTAATTAAAACACTGATATCATTGGGCAAAGTTACCTTCCAATGTAGCCTACAGATATTACACCTTGACTCCTGAATAGTGGTCACAGCTTTAATTTTTCCTTTCCAAACTTAGATAGAGAACCCCTTTTCTTTGTTTCTTTAATGTATGTAAGTCTGAAAATTTTTATAAAAAACACTCAAATTACATAAATAGTGCAAATAAAGTACATTTGAAAGTATAAGTTAAATCTTTAAGTATATGTTGCAATTCTCAGCATTCAGATGTACGTATCCATATCTCCTGAAACTTTTCCTGCCCAGCTCTCAGCCTAGCACGGTGTTTGAAGAATCCCCTGGAGTGCTCTAAGAAAGCATATAAAATAAATTAAGTCTGAGTTTCCACATTGCCTGGTAAGAATCCATGGCTTCAAAAGGGGATAAATCTAAGTGTCCTAGGCTCTGTGTTCTCTCTCTCTCTCTGTATTTTCATTCTGAAAACCTTTCAACTCACTTCACAGTTGCTTCTCATTTTCTGCTCATTAGAGGCACCTTCTTCTCTACCAAGCCCCACTAACACAGAAACCAGTATCTCTTCTCCAGCCCTCAATATAAACTTTATAGACTCACACATTTACCAACACAAGCTCTCTGAACACCACCTTCTATGTCCCTCATATAAACTTTGATTCTACCAGGCCAAATCCAGATTTTAAGTCTTCAGTCCTGGGCACCTTCACTTACTGGAATTATGAAACAAAAAAACACAAGGCATGTAGCATGTTTTATTGAATAGCAACTATCAAATACCATCAATTGGTGATACACAGGAGACAGAGAGAGATCTACAATTACTGCTGCTTTCAGAGTTGCCAGTTTCGAGGGTGACATTTGTTATATGTTGTCTGTTTTGTCAGGTGAACACACAAAAATAGGAGTACTTTCAAAGCTACTAACAAAGATATGCTTTGGGAAGCTTCATTTACTATCCTTCCATTCTAAAATGAAATAAACACATAATGTAAAAAGTAGAAGAGACAAAAAGCTTGATATGTATACATAGTTATAATTTATTTAAAGCATATATACATATACTATATGCTACTCTTAATTGACATAAACATATTAAATATTAATAAAGACATATCAACTTGTTTTTTAGAAGTTTGACAGATTCTACCATTTTACATTAGTTTATCTTTTGTCCTCATCTCTAATTCTTATCACTTCTTACTTTCTGGTCTGTATTTTGTTTTTCTATTCATTAGGAAAAAAATACATTTTCTCATTTAATTTTTAAAAATATTTCATGTTATTAAGTTACTAGTGTCATTCAATCTTATGTCTCTTTCCCTCTTCTTTTTATGTCGTTCACTTAAAGTTTACCTCATTGGAAAGTTACAAAGGACTTTCCCCATTTATTTTTACTAATAACTTACCTCTGTCCTAGCCCAATCAGCCTAGGTCCACCAAGAACAAACATGCAGCCTAAAGAAATAGAGTTTATTGACCCAATTCAATGAGGGAAACTGCAATCAAGAGAAACCAAGGGCTACCTCACAAAACATAGAAGATACCATTATAAGAAGTTTGGGGGTAAGGATACAGCTTAGATGAAATGTAAATGAAGCAGTCTCACAGCAAAGCAGGACTGAGTGTGAAGAATTCAACATCTGACTTGGATTGTAAAGTGAATCTAAGATCTTTTCACCTTGAAAACTATAAAGTCAAGGTAAATGTTCAACTCCATGTCCAGAAACACTATGAGAAGCTCTACAGCTGGGTTGTAAATTCAAGTGCTTCTCTGTGTCAAAGTGACTTAGATCCTCCAACTAAGCATGGAATTAAATCTTACTGATATCATTTTAAACAGCAAAGTTCCTGATGGTCTATGAGTTTGGAGAACAAATATTCTCAGTGAGGAAAAAAAAAGCAGTAGTCATCCAAACATGGGTATTTTTATGACACCTCAAAGCTGCAGCATTGCCCTGGCTGAAATAAGATTTCCTGATAAATTTTTAGCTAGCTATATCAGAGTCTACTATTTGAATCTGCTGAATTACTGGACATATTTTCATTTGTTCATTGGAGCTGATAGTTTCTTACTTCTGTAAGAATAAATATTATTTTCTAGTCACTACGCTTACTAACAAAGTTGTGTTCCTAAGATAGCTTTCTTAAGATAAAAATGTTATATCTTCAATATTTCTTAAATTTCAAGTCTACATGACATAGAAGAAAAAATAAATACAAAAACAATTCAGTGAGTCATTGAGAGGTATAAATAAGTATTTTAGAAAATAGATCAGGGCATAAAATTATAAATTATCTAATCAGATTATCACTGCAAAATATAAATAAAACAGAATTTACTGACATTAAATGACCAGATTTAAGAGTCCTTGCTTCTTAGTCTGCTACCATTGTTTATAACTTACATAATTTTAGATTGATACTGTAAATATCCTGATGATAAGGGATAAACCAGATATATGAATAATTTAATACAAACCCTAACCCATCTAATTTAAAAAAATACGATCTGTTAGTAAGGCTAACGTATCTAGACCAATTATCTATACTAAAAAGTTTCTATTTTCAAGTTTATATAACCACAAATTTATTCTATGCAGTAGAAACTGAATAAAATATAATGATGGCAACTACTAGGAAAGGTGAAAATGAATATGTAAAATCCAGAATGCATGTATAGCAGGTACTGAGGCAGTGCTAATAATACATTAATCTTTTTTTTTTTTTTTAAGAAGATGTTGGGTTAGGAGCTTATTAATTAATTAATTTATTTTTGCTGTGTTGGGTCTTCGTTTCTGTGCGAGGGTTTTCCCTAGTTGTGGCAAGCGGGGGCCACTCTTCATCGCGGTGCGTGGGCCTCTCACTATCGCGGCCGCGCTTGTTGCGGAGCACAGGCTCCAGACCCGCAGGCTCAGTAGTTGTGGCTCACGGGCCTAGTTGCTCTGCGGCATGTGGGATCCTCCCAGACCAGGGCTTGAACCTGTGTCCCCTGCATTAGCAGGCAGATTCTCAACCACTGTGCCACCAAGGAAGCCCCACATTAATCTTCTTAATCCCATTTGTTTAAGAAGAATATTGGAGATTTAAAGTAATTATTTCAAGTCCTCAAAAGAGAAACCTTTCATTCTGTGTCTATTAAGGTAAAAGCTACATAGGATACTTATGTTAATAACACAGACTACTGAAACTCATATCAATAATACATTGTGTATTTCTGTAATTAAGAACCTGACTTCATAAAATTAATTTGCTTTTATAGCATTTCATTGGGACTTTTCTCAAATATGTAGTCATTTTGCATGGTTTAGAGGAATAACTAAAGTTTAATTTCTTGAGTTTAGACATACTCCTGCTGCTTTTCTTCTGGAGAATGTTTTCTGGGATCTATTAATATACAAAGTAATAGCTGTAGTTTAATATTTATTACTACTATGGTTTCACAATTATATATTTTTAAGTTTTTATCATTGATACATTTTAATTTTTTCTCTTTTCCCCATAAGAGTACTATATCAATATCTCAAAATATAATTCTGAGTATATATTTAATTAGTCATGAAGTGCTTGAGATGTTTCTGAAAACTTACTGAACATACAGCAAAATATTTAATTGTGCCAAGGAAAATTATGTTTCGTCAAACTATTAATTTTGAATCAAGAGTCATTATATGTGCTGTTAGGTGAAACCTTTCTCTTTCATTCTTTTTTAACCTATATAAGTCAGGGCCCCATTTCAAAATTATATGTGGCTCAGTCATGTAATGCTATTTCAATCCTAAATTTACTCTATAGCACTGTCCTACTTGCAACAGCTGATCCAACCAAACTATAAGGAAATAAGTCATTAAGAAAAAACAAACAAAAAAAGGATAATTAAATATTCACATGAATAACATAATAGATCCATGCACTATTTGTAACAATATTTCTAAAACTTTCTATATATACTTTATGAAATTTTTGACATTATCCCATTTGATTTTAGAATTAATGCTTCAAAGTATATTTGTTAAGAATATGTAACCTCAGTAGTGTCTAAGCTATAACATTTAGTAAAGATATAGTATTATTATCTAAACTGAGTTGACATTCAAACTTCAAATTGTCCCAATAAGACTCTTTGAGTCTACACTCCACCATTCTGGCCCATTGTCCAAATTGTAATCATGTTATACTTATTTGCCATATCACTTTATTCTCCTTCAATTTGAAACAATTTCTCAATATTTCTTTGTCTTTCATGACTTTCATTTTTAAAGAGGTTAGGAAATTTACTGGGTAGAATGTCAAATTTAGGTTAGTCTATATTTTCCTCAAAATAAGATTCAAGCTATACATTTGTAGCAAGAATACCACAGAAGTGGTGGCGTGCCCTTCTATGTGCAGTGTGTTAGGACCTCATCATGTCAGCCATTTCATTATTGGTAATGTTAACTTTGACCACTTGGTTAGGATGTTGTCTGTAAGGTTTTTTCCACTGTAAAGTACAATTTTCCACTCTATAAACAATAAATTGTGGAGAGATACTTTGAAACAAATATTGTTTCTCATTACATTTTAATATCCATTGATGCTAAATCAAATCTAACTATTATGGTTGACATGTATTTTTTTCACTAACACCGTAATTTCTTCCACAATTATTACACTGTTTATATAATACCCTTATATAACAATTATACATATCCCTATATATAAAATAGATTTCACTTCCTATTACTTTATCATTTTATTACTCAATTTATTTATATCATGGTAGACTCAGAGACACCTATTTTATTTAATGGGTATATTATATTACCATCATTATTTATTTTTGATGATTTTATTATTCTATATTTGGCCAATATGAGTAACTTCAAGCTACTTCCACAGACCATATAGGGGTATCTGCTGTTTTCAATCAGCAATACGTTCTGGATATAAGTTGATATAAATTAACAAGATCATTACTGTATTTTAGAACTACAGTGTACTTTATTGTCTGCCAGTAGCATGGATTATTCAATCAATTAATTATGCATAAAATATAGATTGTTTCTAATATTTTATAAATGGAAACAATGGGCTAATGAACAAGTATTACATTTAAGGTAATGTACTGCTGAATGTGTATTTTCAAAGTAATTTCCTAGAAGTGGGATTGCAGTTTCAAAGGTAAACATACGTATTTCTGTTACATATTGGCAAATTTCCCTCACTAAGGGTTGTACCAAGTAACAATCTCAGAAGCAATTCAGGAGAGTACCTGTTTCCCCACAGACTTTCTAAAATAAGCCTTTAATTTTTTAGTCAAGCTTTTAATCATTTAGAAGGACAAAATAGGTGCATCACTAGTTTTCATCTGTGTTCTTATCCTTTTGTGAATTGCCTCTTCATGCATTTACTTATTTTGTATCTTAGTTGTTTCCCTTATTTCTAGCATTTATTTATATATTTGCTAATATTAAATCTAAATTAGCTCTGATTATCTTTTCCATGTGACAGTGCAACTTTAACATAGATGTTTTATAATATATTTTAATTCCTTGTATGCTCTTCACCCCTCATAGATTCTCCTAGATATTTATGGTTATTATTTTCAAAGAACTTTAGTATGAACTTTTGTAGCTACATAAATTGTATTTTTATCAGAATTATATTAAATATAAAAATTACGTTAGAGAAAATTGACATTTTTTGGAATGTTTAACTCCCTATCTAAGAATAAGAGATGCCTTTCTATTTGCTGAAATCTACTTTTTGTCATATATATATATATATATATATATATATACATATATATATTTCACTCATATAGATCTTGCCCATTTATTTTAGGTTTATTTCTGAGAATTTTATTTTCTCACTGGCTATCACAAATAGCATTTTTATTTCAACGATTTTATCTTCAAACTGGTTATTGTGTGTCTATGTGAAGGTTATTTATTTCTGTATGTTAATTTTTGAGTTTCTACCTTATCAAATTGCTTATTACTTGAGTCAGATATATAATTGGTTTTCTGTTTCACTTATGCTATCATATTATCTGAAAATAGAGAGAGTTACCTCTTTTTTCTTAGTCTAAAATCTCTGACTTCTCTTGTCTAGTTGCATTGACTAAAACCTCCAGTACAATGTTTATAGTAGTAGAAGTAAGGGATATCCTTGTCTTATTCCTAATCTTAGTGGAGATATCACTGTGTTTCAACTAAAATCAAGATTCATGCTTGAGGAATATGTTTAAGAACATATTTCCTATTAAGAAACAATCCTTCGGGCTTCCCTGGTGGCGCAGTGGTTGAGAGTCCGCCTGCCGATACAGGGGACGCGGGTTCGTGCCCCGGTCCGAGAAGATCCCACATGCCGCGGAGCGGCCGGGCCCGTGAGCCATGGCCGCTGAGCCTGCGCGTCCGGAGCCTGTGCTCCGCAACGGGAGAGGCCACAACAGTGAGAGGCCCGCATACCGCAAAAAAAAAAAAAAAAGAAACAATCCTTCAATTACTATTCCCTGAATGTTACTATAAACAATGTTTATTGAATTTGCTTACAGTCTTTTTTCTGTATCTATGAGAAAAATAATAAGTTGTCTCTTTTTTTTTGGTGATTTTTTACTGTGGTAAAATATACATTACATACAATTTACCATTTTAACCATTTTTAAGTGCACATTCAGTGGCATTAAAAACATTCACATTATTGTGATATCACCACCACCATGCATCTCCAGAAGTTCTTCATCTTTCCCAGCTGAAACTCTGTACCTACTAAACAGTAATATCCCATTCCCTTATCCTTCCAGACCCTGAAAACCATCATTATACTTCCTGTCTCTAGAATTTGACTACATTATATACCTCATATGAGTGTATAAGTGGGATTATACAATATCTGTCATTTTATGAAAGGCTAATTTTACTTAGTATAATGTCTCGAAAGTTCATCCATGTTGTAGCATATGTCCAAATTCCCTTCCTTTTCTAAGACTGAATAATATTCCACTGTATACATATACCACATTTTTTAAATGCCATTAATCCACTGATGGACACTTGGTGTCTTCCAACTTTTAGCTGTTATGAAAATATGAGTACAAATATTTGTTTAAGCTTCTAACTTTATTTCTTCGGGGAACATACATGGAAGTAGAATTACTGGATCACATGGAAATTCTAGGTTACTTTTTTGAGAAATTGCCGTCCTGTTTTCCACAGTGGCTACAGCATTTTACATTCCCTCCAACAATGGCAAATATTTCAATATCTCAGCAACCTTACCAACACTTATTTTCTTTTTCTGTTCTTTTTAATTTTGTTTTTGCTTTTGTTTTTTGTATCCTGATGAGTGTAAAATATATCTCATTGTGGTTTTGAAGATGTCTTTCTTTAAATCTACTATTATGATGTATAATAGTAATGGATTTACTAACAGTAAAATGACCTTGAACTGCTGGAGTAAATTCCACCTTATCATGGTTAAAGACTTTTTTATGTGGTATTAGGTATTAGATCCTGTTTAATAATGTTTTATTTACTAATTTTATATTCTTTTAACTATGTTTTGGCTGAAAATTGAATTCAGCCACTGCAGCTGAGGTAGAGAGATGTTTCTGGAGGGCAAATGGCAGGAAAAATAAGCAAAACAAGAAGAATCAAATCTTTTCTCTCATCTGTTTACACCTAGTTTCTCCCTCATCTCCCTATTGATATAACCACATAGGAAACCATCTCAGGCAACATCCCAGCCCCAGTGTCACAGAACAGAATAGAGAAGCTTGGTTTGGGAAGCCTTTTCTTAAATTATATATTTATTTTGCTAAGTTGCTTAATATTAATTGTACTTAATCATAAAGGTTATTATTAGTATCTGTATTTCTTCTCTAAATTATCAAAGTGCTCTAATTGCGGTAAAAATAATGTTTACATGTCTGGTGGGAGGTGAGGAGGCAGTAGACTTCACAGTACTCAAGTGAAAAACCTGAATTTTACAAAATTTACACTCAATAGTATCTTATTAGTTGTTCATTACCTTCATTGACACTGAAAACTTTATTCAAATTATTTGATGGGGTTTTTTTGAGACTTTTTTTATTGTATGTCCAAATACATTCCTATTATTTCACTGCTATTATATTGAAAAAAGAAGACTTCTCTGCTTGAAGAAATAATGATGTTACAATTTACTTCATGGAGCAAAAAAAGAAATAGCCTGCTTTTATCAACTGCAGATGTCCTATCTATGTTCCTTTTGATGTTATTTCTTTTACTGAGCAATTTTCATTTAATTCTATATAAAATCAGTTTTCTTCCATTCCCTTATTGAAGGTCAAAATGTTTACCTGAATTTCTCACAAATTTTAAATAGCAGCTCAATTTTAGTCATTTTCAGTGGGCAGAGTAAAGAATACTGTGAAAAATCTTCAACTATGGATATTTAGAGTTAAATTATACTCTAACTGTAATTTAACAGGTTTTAGCCTTTTGGCACAACTTAACCTGTATAAAAACAATTCTTCATATTGTCCTCATGGCTGTGGCATTTCTGATTCTATTCTAGTATTCCAAAAATTACATCTACATTATCAAAGGTAAAAATTAAAAGGTTTTCGGTTTTTCTCCAGGAGTAAAAACACCCCAACATTTTGCGTTTCTTTCTTAATTAAAATAGCCTAAAATAACATAATAATAAACACACACAAATATACAAGGCATGTGACTCACACTTAGTCTTACATTTAAAGAAAATATTCAGGTTAAAATTACCTTATTTTCAAGTTTCTTATATGCCAATATGGCTATACAAATAACTACTTTATAATGAGTGTCAATTAGAATTGTCAGACACACAGAATGATTAACCTAAGGGATTCACTTGAGAGTTTAATGAAAGCAGAGTTTAAGGAGCTGTGTACAGGTTTAAAGAACCTCAAGGGTTTGATGAAACACTCAGGTGCCAGCTACAGTAAGAAGCCATTATACCCATAGTCCTGAAGGGGAAAGGGGAGAAAATGGTGTTACCCAGACTTCACGGCTCCAAGGAAAAGTGACCACCTGACATAAACTGAAACTGTAGAATAAACTGAAATTGCTAGAATGACGGTAATGCAGGGAGCAAGAAGGGGAATACATATCTAATGTGTTTCTCTATTTGTCTTTTAATATCCTGTTGAGGCTTTCTACATGTTGAACCCAGGGAAAATCAGAGGGAAAGGAAACCTACCTTGGTGATGTAATATGTAGCGATCTGATTCAAACCTAAGTACTTCATTTTGGGAGATGCTAATGTAAATGGTATTGCATTTTTAAATTCAAAGTCCACTTGTTCATTGTTAGTATATAGGAGAGTGATTAACTTGATTCAAATAGCCCTTCAAAGCTATGCATTTACTATTCTATTATATAATAAAGCCACCTCAAAACAAAAACCAAATAATAAAGCCACCTGGACCAGAATCTAGCATATAGGAAAACTATGAAACAATGTAAATGAGTGAGGTTCAGCTACCAGCAACAGTAATGAATAAATCTCACAAACAATACTGAATGAAAAAAGCAACACAAAAAATCATATACTGCATGATACATTTACATAAATTTCAAACCCAGGCAAAATTAACACATAATGTTAAAAAGTGAAGATTATGCTTACCTCTTGGAAAGATACTTTAGAGAGCAACCAGTTGCACATGTGGGGCACCCTCTGAGATATGAATATTCTGTTTGTTCATTTAGGTGGTGAAAGCAAGTTTGTATCTATATATGATTCATGTAATTTAACATATGTATATTATGTACATTTTAAAGAGGAATTCCATTTGATTTTATTCAACATTTCCGATTTTTTTAGTATAAAGGATTTTCAGCATATTTACCCATGGCATTTACCCATCTGATAAGATGATATAGACCTTAAAAGCAATGAATTTTTATTATAACCCAGAAGGTAAAATTCCTTCATATGTTTATCCCCAGCTCTCTTTCTCTCCATCTTTGTCTCTTTCCACCCTTCTCTCTGTATCTCTTTTACACACACATACATACACACACACTCCACAATTTCTTGTTTATTCCCTTCCAATAAAGGATTATTTTTCCTCATCTTTGTTTATTATAAAATGTAAATTCTCTTTCAAGATAGGAGTGAAAAGAACCGCTTGAGGGAGTAATTATAGTAAAAAAAAAAAAAGAAATCTTAATTTTGCAGTGAGGTAATTTATAATCTTAATTAACTCACATTTTCATAATGTTTCTATTGACTTCTTCTGGACTCTCAGGAGCATAACACATAATAGTATTTCTAATTCACTTGCACATTTGCATTTAATAAAAATATACCTCTCCTTATATCACTATGTAAATAGTCATGTTTGATTTTTATTTCAATGCACTACACTTTTCCAGGTAAAAATTGATGAAATGGGCTTGCTTGTTTCAATTATCCTGATATGCACTAAACTGAAGTAACGTTTAATTTTTTTTCTTGCTGGCTTTTCATTTACTTTTAAAAACACAAAACATGAAATGGGGAAATGTATTCTTGAGATGTTATTCAGAATAATTTAACAAACATAGAATATTATTTTATGCTTATAAGGCACTACAAACACATGTAAATTCATTTTTAACATAGCATAATGCAGTTTAATCGCTGTAGTTAGAACTAGAAAGCCGATAGAGAAAAGAAACAGCAAACAATTTAAAGTGTTAAATGACACACAAAATCACAGAGGCTTTTAAAAAGCATGATTCTCTCCGTGCCTGAATCTCTGGGGTAGGTTAACTTACCTACCCCAGGAAAACAAAATTTTAGAAGCGTAAGAACTGCTAGTTTTACTGAAAAATTTTTTATGGGCCAGAATTTTTATGTTATTTCCTCCCCTCTCCACCCCCAACCTGCCACAACTGTTTGAGGTTAATATGTACTATCCTCTGTTCATGGAAAGGCAACCAAGACATCAAAGTATAAATTTTAAGTATGGCAGCACCAAGTCTGTCAGCTGGAATTCCAACCTCAGTATATTTTATCTTGAACCCACGCATTTTTTGTTTTTTGGTAAGCTATTAACAAATTCCCAATTTGTCCAGATTTCTGTCTTTGTCTGAAATTTGAAAGAGGTTAATGACAGCGGCTTGCCTACCTCAAATTCCTGGAGAGCTCAGGAACGGCGCAGCGTCCTCAATTGGGAATGGAGAGCCTGACACCTGATGGAGGCCATTGCCTCAGACCTGAGACATGAAGGACAGGGGAGGAAGGGCAGCGGATGGGGCCAAGGCCGGGAGAGGCCTGCCAGCACCGCCTCCTCTGCCCCGAGGCAGCAAGTCCCTCTAAAAAGCGTCCTTGTTCTTCGTGGCAGCATGTTTCTTTCACTGTCTCTGGTGCGGAGAGAGGCAGCTGGGAACTTCCGCGGCCCTGCCTACAAACGAGCGCTGAGCGCCTCTCACGCGGTTGTGGTCCCTGGCCCTGCGCTCAACCGGGCTTGCAGGGCTGGGGGGCGGGGCCCAGGTCAGCTCCGCTCCCGCCCTCCAGGCCCCACAATCCCCCGGGTCTGCGAGAAGGCTCCGCTGCCAGTCTCAGCAGCGTGGGAATTGCCGGAGGAGGTTATGGCGGCACGTGACCGCAGGTCCACCAGGGAACTGGCCGGGACTGTGGAAGGCTCCTCACCGCCTCCTTGTCCTTGCAATATGCGTTCCGCCCACTATTCCCATAGCCTGGGCCTGTTCAGGGTCTAAGCCTAGGGAGAGCAGTGTGTGGTTGAGACCTTCCAGAAGGTAGAGGTGACTGAAACCCGTTAAGGCCTCTGTATACGATGAGATGCTGGCGGGCAGAGGCGGACAGCTGCTAGTCTTGCAGCCGCTGAAGACAAGCCTGGTAAGTTCCTTTGCTGATTTAAGCTGCCACCTACCAACCTGCAGTGGGCTGCCTCTTTCTTAGGCCTCTCGTTGCCCTGGAAAACAGTTTGTGAACCGAGTCCCCTCATCTGTTCTCTCTTTCCGCTGGGGCCCAGGCCATGCAAGTGGCGCAGGCGCCCGCGGCCTTCTTTTTACCCTCAGAGCGCACCCTAGTGGCCGGTGACTGTCAATACAGGTTGTTTCGGTAAAGTTTCCAAAACAACAAAACTAATTTAAAAAAATAAACTTTTTCAAACTGTTACTGTTTTCACAGAAAAAAATGAAAAAATATCAGCTACTTCAGAAGTGTGCAGAGGCCCAATGAAATAGGGTTAGTGATAAAATATAAATATTAAATTTATGGGTCCTAAAGAAAAAAACAAATAACCAAAAAGCCCTTGCCGTAGGCCTGCTGAGGAAGGATGTGGACACAGGAGTCCCGTTCACACCCTTGTTCTGCTGCTAACAAGCCCCGTGACACTGGTTGAGATGTTTAACTTCTCTGGCGAAAGCATTTAATGATAGGGTTTTAAAAGCATGATATTAGTTAATATTTGCAACTTAAATTAGTGCTTGTAACAAGATAAGTGCTATATATTGCAGTTATTATAATTAGTTTGCTGTCCAAATATCCTATAAAGTAGGAGGAAAATAAACCTTCTTTTCAGAAAGAGAAAAAAAATCATGAAAAAGACCTGAAATCAGGGTTCTTTAATCTATTTGTGCTGCTCTGTGACCTTGCTAAAGGCATAAATTCTCTGAGGCCTATTCTGTATCTGTTTGAAAAAGTGTAATTTCAGAGGGACTTTAAGATAATTATATTTAATAATAATATTTTTTTAAATGAAAGAATTAGAATGTTATTGAATTTCATCTCTAGTATCAATTTGCTAATTTTCTACATGTAAAAAGTTTTAAAAAATGGAAAAAATAAATGTTTAGTTATCCTATCAGAATGCTATTACACTCAATTTTCAGTTTCTTTCCTAAATAAACCCTAATTTAATATAAAAGGGGAGAAATATAATTCTCATTATTTTATAAAATTCAGGAAACAGCCCAACAGTGATAATCAGTAAATTAATTATATTGGTTGTAACAAAAAGTGATAGTGAATCATAGCAAAATCATAGATTAAATACAGGCATACCTTGTTTTGTTGTGTTTCACTTTATTCAGATATTGTGTTTTTTTACAAATTGAAGGTTTGTGGTAACCTTGTGTAAAGGAAGTTTATTTTTCCATTTTTCCAACAACATTATTTTTTAGTTAAGGTATGTATATTGTCTTTTTAGTCATAACACTGTTGTACAGTTGATAGACTTCTATAGTGTAAACACAGTTTTATATGCACTGTGAAACCAACAATAACAACAAAAATCTGTGACTCACTTTATTGTGATGGTCTAGAACCAAACCTGCAATATCTCTGATGTATGCCTGTAATTAAAATCTGCCCATAGAAAAAAATGAAATATCTATAGATACACTAGTGGGAATGATATAAGCTGTTGTTGGTTAGGCAGCTATAGTCAATTCTCATTTTTGGTAGTAGTTATCTTCTGTAATAGTGCCATAACACTGACAATGAATACTGAAACAATTCTCATACAGGAAATACCGGGGTAGGTTCCTGTGAGCCTCAGGTCACAGCATTTTATCAACTGATCAATACATAACCTGGTTTTATGTATGTTTCTCTTTACAAACACCTTATTTAATACATATTTTTATTCATTAACTTTGAATTAACTTCCAACACCTCTATAACTCATGTCTGAACAAAACTTATTATAGACATCTATCTTCTCTGTAAGGCACATCACAGTCTTCTTAGGAACACTAGACAGCACTTAAGCACTATGCTTGGGGACCATTTTAAAAAGTGAAATCATTTAAAAAGAAGCACAAAAATGTGTCATTTAATCGAGCACCAAAGGGACACTTGTGTACAATGTGAGAACTGAAACAAAAGACAGAGTAGCACCTTGTTCCACCTCACCTGGGAACAGGTGACTCAAATTTTTCAGTACTGAGCATCTCTATGAACAACTGTGAAAGTGCAGTAAGAACTGATTTTGGAGTTACCAAGACAGTTTTAACAAGTGGGCAGATTTGTAAATATGAAATCTGCTAATAAAGAGGTTCAACTATATTTTATGACATGTTTCAGGTTCTGACTTCAAAGATGCTGTTTTACCCATATTTCAAGCAGTTTTTGGCACACTCATAAACATAAAGCTAAGCCATACACATAATATATAAACATATAAGCATGACTATAATACATACACATAAAGCTAAGTCAACAAAATACTCATTATCCTTATGAGTCATTTCTGCCCAGGCCTTCAGACTTATTATTTGGCCATTTCACTAGGGTGAGCTATGACGCTCATCCATGAATTTGTTTTGGTTCACCCCTCGGAATTTCAGTATCTCAAGCTGCTTTCTATAGAATAACCCACCTGAGCTTTGACCACACTTTAGCTGAAGCCATGTGGTGACTTCCCAAAAGGCACAGCTTCTTTATAGCTGTTCCATTCAATATTCAGATGGGGGAATTTATATGATACTCATGTAGGCATTCATGCCATAGATTCCCCCCTGTCACTTATACCTTATATTATTTCCTGCATAATGCACTTGACCTTTCAGATTTACCATTATGAATCTGGAAAATAAACCCATTAGGCAGAGCACTCTTCATCCTCTGCCCACTTCTCTGACCTTGATTATTCTTGTGTATTATTACCCAGGAGAAATAAATAACACAAAGAGCCTGTATACACACTGAGAATTTCATGAGTCATTTTAATTATTAAAATTTTGTTATCTTGATTGATAAGGTTAAGTAAAAGGCTCTAGTCATCAATATCATTGAAGTGATATCATAAACTTTATGATTAGTTTTGTCTTAGAAAAGAAAAAAAAAAAAACAAAAAATTTTTCATTGAAAAGACCTGAAAATAATCACCAACTCTATAAAAATAATATTCTTAGTGCCAAGATTATGGTTTCCAAAATGACATTGTAAGAAGAGATTTGCTTACCTCAAGTTACTGAGAATATTATACTGTCTTAAGTTAGAGAATCTGTATCCATTTATGTCCTATATTTAGGCCTACAATCCTACTGAAATTGATTTTTTGTGTATGGTGTCAACTAAGGGTAATGGCATATTATGTTCTCATGTCAATATTTAATTGACCATGCACAAGTTAATGAAAACACCAGCAGTCAAAAAGATGTGGTCAACAAGCCAAATCTCTTTTTGTATGACCTATGAGCTAAGAAAAATTTTGCATTTTTAAATTATTGGCAAAAGTAAAAAACAAGGTAATATTTTGCGACATGAATATTGTATGACTCAATTTCTTTATTCATTAATACAGTTTTATTACCGTATAGCCATCCTCTTTTGTGGACATCTTGTCTTTTGATATTTTCAGATGGAATAGAATTGTAATAGAGACGGTGTGGTGTGCAAAGCCTAAAATGTTTATTATTTGGCACCTCATAGAAAAAGTCTTGCTGGTTCCTTAGAAAGATTCACTTTACTATTGTGCTGCAGTGTCACCTCTGACAAAAATCAAGTGACCATATATGGTCAGGTATATTTTTCAACTCTCTGAGTGACCCATTATTCTACGTGCCTATCTTTGCACCAAAAATACACTTAGCAAATTACTGTAACTTAATAATATATCTTGATATATCAAAGTATAATTTCTCCAGTTGTGTTGATGTAGTTATTTTTGGTTCTTCTTTCCATTTCGTATTTTTTATATCAATTTTAGTACAAATGTGTTATTTTTCCACAATATAGCTCCTGGATTTTTACTAGAATTGCATTAAAGTATAGATCAATTTGGGGAGAGTTTTTATTTATATATATATATATATATATAATGAGACTTCCAACACATGAACATTAAATATTCTTTATTAGTTTTCCTTTTCAATTTATCTCAATGTTTAGAAATTTTATTGTAGATATCTTTCACATCCTTAATTGTATTAGTCTATCTATTTGATTTTATCCTGTTGTGAAAATATGTTAAATAATTTTTTTTCTGCTGCTGGAGTAGTTTGGAAATTATTTTGAATTCCTGATGTACACAATATTATTGCCTGCAATATTGACCCTTTTTATTTCCTGACTCCAACACACATAATTTTAATTTCGTTTCCTTGCCTTTGTTGAAATAACTTTCTAGGCCCAAGACTGAGCTGCTCCTGCCTTGGGTACCACGTCAGCAAAACAAAACTTAGATAACATTTATGTTCCTGTAAATGCTTGCCTTGACCAGAAACACAGTATATCCAGTCAGCCCATCCTCAAACACCAAGCCAACTCTGGGCCTTCTCACCTGAGCAAGGCTGACTATGTGGCCCCAGCCAATCAGATATTTTCTATTTGTCTCTTCATTTTTCTTTAGCCTTTATCCTATAATAACTTCGTGCCTTCCATCCCATTTTGCAGTGCTTCCAAAGGAGACTGTCCACTTCATGATATGTTAAGTAAAATTTGTTTGTATCACCTAAACTGTTTACTTTAATCATTTTTAACAGTTTTTGGAGATAAGAAATGGGATCTGCAGCTGAGTACCAGTGGCTTGCAAGATAGGACACACAGGCCAGGTGCCACGGAACCCTTTGAGTTCACTGATCCTCTAGACCTTACTGAGGACCTTGGGTAAGTCACTCTTGGATTTGAGTTCTGCTTCCTTGCATGCAACTCTGTGATTCAAAAAAACTTTATTTTAAAAACATATATAGATAGATAGAGAGAGAGAGAGAGAGAGAGAGAGAGAGAGAGAGAGAGAGAGAGAGAGAGAGAGAGAGAAGAGAGAGAGAGAGAGAAGAGAGATTTTTTCCAGAAAGGTTCTGGGGTAGTTTTATTGGAGTCTGCTGGGTGGCAGCCATTAGGGGACTCACAAAGCTTCGAGGTAAATCCACAGCATAAACAGCTGGGAAACTTGGGAAAATAAGACAAGAGATTCTCACTATTTTGACCATCAAAACTAAAATCTAAATAGTCACACAGTTAAAATACATTAGGGCTTCTGTCGCTATAAAGAAATCTTCAAGTGAAAGGAGCAATAGATCTATTCTAATGGGAATCTTGGAAGCCAAAGCCACAAAATTGGTGGGCACGGTTGGTAGTATGCCCTCCACCTGACTGAGAGACTCTTGTGCTAGGATACATTGGTCACAGAATGGGTTAGGTTGATACTTGGTCACCAGCCAATCTCAAGAAAACTTCTGTATAATGAAGTACACTGTAAAACACCATGAAATCCCCAAGCCAGTGTCACACCCTTAATTTGGTTCTGAGAGACCCAAGGTTCAATTAAAGAAAGTTTCAAAGAATTGAGTGTGCACTTGCTTATTTTATGTCTAAGAACTGTAGTCCTGGAAGCTGTAGGTATCTACAAATATGGTAAAATCTTACTAAGACAATCTAGAATTATAGTGGCCATTATGGGAATGTTCCAATTAGATGAAATCATTCATTTGAGAAGTTTACTTGAAAGCAGGAGTTCCCAAATCAAACAAACAAATGGGATACCTATTCTAATTGGCATGCAGAAGTCTTTAAATGGCTTCAAGATTCCAAATACCTTCTTTGAAACATTCCTTACAAAAAGCTAATAAACACTAAAGATATAAAAGGTACCTAAACCAAAAGATTATAAGACTGACTTGATGCTTACTACACCACCTGTATCCTCTTTTACTTGAATACTCATTCTACCGATTCTTTATCTGAATTGCCTTTCCACTCTGAAGAGACCACAAGACCATAAACAAAAGTTCACCAAGTTAGTGGTCTTACAGCTGCAGTAGCTCCAAGGCCAGAAACTAAAGCAACACCTGGGCCTCCCCCACTGCACTTTCTTAGGTGTCCTTCATCAGAATACTGGTCCGGAAAATGGTGTCTCATTTACAGTCAACGGAGACACTAGAAAAAGATTGTCCTTGAAGATTTTGTGCAAATTCTTCCACACCACAATTCTTCCACAAATTCTTGAATGCCCCTGTATCTACCCTTTCTGGAGATCCCCATATGGGCCGCTCCCAGGGTAGATGAGATCCCAAGGAACTCTTCAATAAACTGCTACCAGTTATTCCCTTAAACAGCCTAGGTGAAACTAAAATTAAAATTAATGGAAAACTTTGCCAAATTCTCATAGATACTGGAGCTACACTCTTTTCTTTAAACCTACTTGCTCTAGAACCTGCAGATGGGATCCTGGGAATACTGGCAGAAGCCAGTAAAGGATGAGAATTTTTAATAGAATCAGCTCTCCTGGATCGCTGCAGTGCCTGGTCGAGAAAGGAAGGTAAAATTTCATTTGTTCATTCCATTCCAAATCCCGACTCTTGTGAATCTGGCTTTGGGCTACCTATTGGTTATCAATCCATAAATTACTTTCCCAAGGACAGCTATTGCCTTCTTTTTGGTCTCCTTTTATGTCCTGAGAACTTGCCTTGGCTTTCTGCTTGCATGGGGCACTCAGGTTGTTGGTTCTTGTGTACACAGGTAGCTCAGCCCTCAGGTTGGGGGCCCAAAAATATGGTCGGACAGAAATGTGGGCTGTATTCTATTTGTGGCTAGGGTCTTACTATCTGTTGCCAGCTCTTAGTGGAGTCGTCTAAGTCCCTCTTTCTTTTGGGTATCTTTGAGAGTGTGTCTGGATCTTGGGAGGGATGGCATCTTTTTCACCCTCTTACAGTAAACCTCTTCCACCCATGGGGTCGTTCAATACTGCCAAAAACAGCCTCATAGAAACCTTGTTTTTAGGTTTTCTCCTCTAACCTAAGTGAAACTATGTACCCAGAGGGAAAGAAAAACATTTGAAAGACAAACAGCTTTAAATAGAGAACATAGGAATCATGTAATTTTAGTCAGCAAACTGAAACTTAGATAACTTTTATGTTCCTGTAAATGCTCCCCTTGACCAGAAATGTAGTCTATCCAGTCAGCCCAACCCCAAACACCAGGTCAACTCTGCGCTTTCTCATCCAAACCAGATTGACTATTTTGCCCCAGACAATCAGATATTTTCTATTTGTCTCTTCCTTGTTCTTTTTTTATTATTATTTTATTTTATTTTATTTTTTTAGCTGAAAATCTTTTTTTTTTTAACATCTTTATTGGAGTATAATTGCTTTACAGTGGTGTGTTAGGTTCTGCTTTATAATAAAGTGAATCAGCTATACATATACATATATCCCCATATCTCTTTCCTCTTGTGTCTCCCTCCCTCCCACCCTCCCTATCCAGCCCCTCTAGGTGGTCACAAAGCACGGAGCTGATCTCCCTGTGCTATGTGGCTGCTTCCCACTAGCTATCGGTTTTACATTTGGTAGTGTATGTATGTACATACCACTCTCTCACTTCTTCCTTGTTCTTTAACCTTTATCCTATAAAAGCTTCCTGCCTTCCACTCCACTTTGCAGTTCTCCAGAAGAACATTGTCCATGTCAAGAAGTGTTAAAGTTTGTTTGTATCACCTAAATTATTTTCTTTAATCATTTTTAACACTTGATTTTTCTGACTAATATCTCCAGGACATCATGGATATAGTGAGTATCCCTTTCTCATTCCTAATAAAGCTTTCAATATCTTGATATTTGTTTTGTTGTAGAGATCATTTGTGCAATTGAGAGGTATCCTTTCTATTCTTGTCTTTCTAGGAGCTTTAATCATAAATTGATGTTGATTTTAATATTATATTTCATCTATTTCTATTTCATATATTTCATCTATTGCTATGCTCGTATGACTTTTCTCCTTTTTTACATTAATGTTGTGAATTATGTTTTTAAATATCACATACATTTCATGCAAGCTAACTTAACTAAACAAAAAAACCAAGCTTATAAAATAGTCAAGTAGGGCTTCCCTGGTGGCACAGTGGTTGAGAGTCTGCCTGCTGATACAGGGTACATGCGTTTGTGGCCCGGTCCGGGAAGATCACACATGCCGCGGAGCGGCTGGGCCCGTGAGCCATGGCCACTGAGCCTGCGCGTCCGGAGCCTGTGCTCCGCAATGGGAGAGGCCACAACAGTGAGAGGCCTGCGTATCGCAAAAAAATAAATAAATAAATAAAATAGTCAAGTAAATGAGTGAAGAGAAATCTCTTAGATACTTCTAACCATTGGTACCTCATTGCATTTCATCTTAGGAATAGTTTCCTGAAAAGATAGGAAGGTACCTAAGGTTTCAATATATACTCATTTTAGGTCTTCCAAAGGGAATACCCAACCTATGTGGCTAGATCTATCTCTTTCTCTTGTGTACTAAAGGTCACTTTTGCCATATTAGAGGGATGGAACTGTAAGCCCCACCCATCAACCTCCAGGAGGGGGAAGGGGGAAGGGAACTGGAGATTCAAGTCTGTAAACACTCTAGACTGACTGAAATTCAGAGAGCTTCCAGATTGGTGGACACATCAAAGTACTACCCCTGTACCTCACCCTATGCAGCTCTTCAGTTAGCTGTTCCTGAGTTGTGTCCTTTGCAATAAAATGGTAAACAGAAGTAAAGTGTTTCCTGAGTTCTCTGAGTCATTCTAGCAAATTATCGAACCTGAGGAGGGAGTTGTGGGAACAGCTGAATTTATAGCCAGTCAGTCAAAATATGGATGGTCCCTGGGACTTACTGTTGGAGTCTGAAGTGGGGCAGTTTTTTGGGACTGAATCCATACGCTGTGGAGTCTGTGCTAACTCCAGATATTGTCAGAATTGAATGCAATTGTTGGATATCCCATTGTTGTCACAGAATCGGAGAGTTAGTATGAAAAACCCACACAATGTGGTGTCAGAAGTGGTGTCAAGAAAAAAGACACCTCAGTATTAAATAATAATTAGCTTTACTGTTTTTTTTAAATTTCACTGTAAATGCATAACTGACAAAAGAGTTTTTAATATTTTGAGAAATATTTTAAAGGTTGTTGAACAATCATAGTTTTTCTCCAGTGACTATTAATCTAGCTTTGTATGGTTTCGGCTTGCATAGTCATGTTTATATTCTGCCACTACCATGCAAAGTGAGGACAACCTATATAAAGTTTGTTTAGATTTTTTATTTGTTTGTCTTTGCCCTTTTATAGCAAGGCAATAAGCCTTAGTGCACATGTGATTTGGATGAAAAAACAGTATACAAAGAAGAAGCAAAAGTAAAATCTGAAGCTTCTTAGACATTCCTCAGTATTTTATTATTCCAGCTATAGTGGAGAAAGAGGAAAGAAAATGTCGTTCCCATCTTGTGCTGAGAAGTTTAGGCCCTGAAGCCCTGGACTCTAGTTTTATTTTGTTTCCTTTTTGGTCTTGAGGGACCTCGCATTTAACTAGTATTTCAGTTTATAAGTGAATAGCTGAACAATACAAATGTTCCTTCTAAAACTATGTTAATTACCAGATAAAGAACTAATTGCATATAATCAGTGGAACAAACCCAGTGTGTCCTATCAGATAATTAGTGTGAGATCTAGTAAAAATATTTCCAAGTTTTAGCTAAATCTATTATTATCAGCAGACAATTTGAAATATATTCATGGGGGTGGGTGGGTAGGTACTCCAGAAATAGCATAAAAATTGCTATGTCATTTAAATAGATTAATATGCTTAAATACCCCCTACCCCATTAACTACTGAAGAGCTGCAGTAGTCTAGAAAATAATTGTGCATATGTTTAAATTAATACAAATTCACATATAATAAAATAGAGATATTGTTTTCAGTCCTTATACAGTAACTAGCATTTCATATCACATATGATTCCAGGACATAGTCAAATTGTCTCTTCAAGGGCAATGATAGTATCAAAGTCTTTTTGACATATCATACTCAGTGTCTAGTATAAAATAATAAAATAAAATAGAAATAAATAAAGCATAATAAATATACATGAAAAGAAACATGAATTATAGCCCAGGCAATGGAAAAATGGCAAAAAAGACAACCCAAATGACTCAGATAATGAAATTAGCATAAAATGCATTAAGTTAGTTATAATATTTTTTTTTAATGTAGAGGAAAATATGGTCATAAGGAAAGAATAGATTTGGAATCTCAGTAGAAAAATAAACACTTAGAAAATTAACATTTTTATAAATGAAAGTTACAATATATGAAATGAAAAATTCACTGGATAGACTTAGCAGATTGTATATGATTGAAGATAAGGCCATTAAACCTAAAGATAGATAAAATTAAATTATTGAGCTGAAGACCAGAAAGTAAAATTTTGACAAAAAAGAAAGAGAGCCTCATTGTTAATTGGGCAGTATGAACCTAACATACATGGAATTTGAATACCACAAGGAGATGACAGAGAATGCAGAAGAAAAAAAGTATTTGAAGTAATAATGATGCACACTTTTCAAAATTGATTAATACAAGCTTACTGATCCCAGAAGCTTAGTGAACTTCAAGCAAATACATAGAAAGAAAACCATACCTAAGCACAACATAGTCAAACTGCTCAAAACTAAAAGAGTAAATCTTAAAATGCTCAGATGATAAAACAAATTACACACAAAAAAACCCAAAAATATGCATGATGGCTGGCATCTCATCAGAAGCAATGAAGACAAGAAGTCAGTTGAAAAACAGCTTTAAAGCACTAAAATAAAAATATCAAACAATTCTGTATTCTTGAGAGTACAACTTGAAAATGAAGGTGACATAAAGATATTTCTAAATAAGTAACAACTGAGAGAATTTGTTGTCAGCTGCTTAAACATTGGTCTGGTTGTCAGCTCTCCTCACACATTTGACACTCTGTCTTAGATATGCCCATCATAACAATTCATATGAAAACATATTCTGCTTAAAGGAACGTTTCATCCCCTTTCAGACAATAGTTACTGAGACAACTACAAAAACTGAGAGTGAAAGGAAGAAATGTGTGAGCATAATGGAAACTAGGCCATGCCTTAGAACTTTGATTTACTTGGGAGATAAGAGTGTTCAGATGTGTAATGCTTATTAGTTAAGAGTAAGCCTGGCTGTCTGAAGGCTTAACCTGCCCTGCAGTCTTTCATGCCAACTTTGATCCATTTGGAGATGATAGTAAAAGCTGTGTAAGTTGTTTGGAGTGTTTGGAGTGAGTTCTGCTTGCTACAGTGGAGCTTTAGTCTTCTTGAAGTGATTTTCTTTATGTCAGGTTCACGTGGGAAAACTTAGAAGAGACATTGAAAACTTAGAAGAGGTTTGAAGGATCTTCCTGTTCTGGAAAGGAATTACAATATTAATGAAGGTCAACCATCAGAGACTGACAAAATGACCCAAAGAAAGCCAGATAAATTCTTGCAGTCAGCCCACCCCTTAAAAACAACCCTATCTCTTGTATTGAAATGGGGTGAAAAAAATTTCGGAGATGTAATCTTGATAATGGAATATTGGATACCCCATGTTAAAGTGCACACCTCAACAAAGGTTGAGCCTGCATCAGAGGGCTCAAACCTGCTGAGTTAAAGAGTTCCCAAGCCTCAAATAGACTTACCTCACTGCATGATATAGAGCATTGGGTGGGCTGAAAGTATTAGAAAATGGTCTGGTTGATCTGTGAGCTTCTGCCACACAAGTAACAACTGAATATATAACCAAAGCCTTGTTTAATGGCATGGAGCAATTTTCTCCCTTCATGCCTCCTGATTCCTTCCTCCCTTTCTACCTGTATAACCTCCTATCATTTTTGTCCTCATTATTCTGCTTCTTGAGTATTCCTTTGGAGAATTAGCTCTTCAATTGATGCTAAATGAAGTAAATTTAATTTCCCTGCTTGGTTCATGAACATAGGATTCAAACTTAGTCCCTCAGACTCTGCCTTTTGATATTTAACTCATGAGGAATAGTGTAAGAATAAGTCATTATGCTATTAATCCTGCAAACTGTTCAAGGACATTTCCATTAATTCTCGCTAATTAGGTCACATCTTAGATTTCATGTCCTTGTTCCCATTCTGAGACTTGAATATTCAGCTTTACTTTGAAATCTCTAGTCTTCTCTTGGTCTTTTCTGTGGCTTCTGAAATTAACCAGAGTTAGTGTCTTTCTTTATAATCAGAGCTAACTGAAACAAAATTCTTACCATCATTTTTTTCAAAGCAAAACTTATTTAATGACATAACCTAAAATACAATGATGTGCTAACATCAAATTATCTAATTATTCATAATTACTCATTCTGTATGGTATATTGTTTCATGAAAATATCAATTTGCCAAAATTATACAGTCTGAATAAAATTCTATTCCTTACACTCATTTTTTGTCCTTTCCTAAAAGAATATATTACATCATCATGAATCTCAAATAAATTCTTAATAGAAGGTGATTCATTCAATATTTATACTTTAAGAAAAGCATTAAAATTAACTCTGAAAGAGCAGTGTGTTACAATTATATCGTCATCACAGTGGTACAAAGGAGATATACAATGTATTTTCAGAACTAGAAAGTCCTGGGTTTGACTAATAACTAACCCATTCACTTACTATGTAACATTAGTCATTGAAATTAGGGTCTCAAATTTCTCAGCTACTAAAATGGGTAATTACAAGACTTACCCTTGTAGGATTATCATGTGAATTATGTGAAAATTAAAATTATGTATTTAAAGAGCACTTTCTTTGATGCCTAGGCAATCATGAATAGACACTATAGGTTGACTGCTTTTATTAAGAAGATAGGGCATTCCCCTTAATATCTCCATGTCATATGGACAGTGTGATTGATATCAACTTTATTACAATAAAATATACATGGAAAACGCAAATACCATGAGGTTGAGGCTACAAAATAAAACAACAGTAAATTGCTGACCAATTGTAGTTCCCTCATAGTCTACTCAATTTATACCACTCTTAATATTGAAATTAATTATAGATCTTCCTATTTCTCACTTTTTACTAACCCTGGGAATATGTGATATGATTAAATAAATTCCTTCCCTCACAAACTTTTCCTCTTGCTCCAGAGACAGTATGATTACTAAAAGTAGTCATTAGTGACTTTGGGTATGTATGTGGTGAAATGCTGATTATGAAAACCATATGACCCCTAACGTTAGTCACTTGGTTGCTATAGATTCTATATTTATATGTGGAGACTCTTTTGAAAAAACAAATGTTTAGGCTCTATTTAAAGCAGAAAAAGTGTTTTTGTTCTTACTTTGATTTGTTTTTGTTATTTTAAAAAAATATTTATAACCATAGAAGAAAGTCAAATTTCTCATTAATACAGTATCATACATTAATTCAGTTGATTCAGAGGCTGACTGCTATTACATATATTACAAGATAATCACATCAAAAGTGCTAAAATTCTCAAGGAATATAGTTTTTATTTTGAAATAAATAAAATAAAATTTATTTTTAGTATTTTAGTATGAATATTTATATTTGTTTTTAACTGATAACTGAACATATATTTTATGAAACCTTGTTTATTTTGTTTACTTTTTAGAAATACTTCTTAAACACGTTATAAAATAATATAAAATGTTTCACAATAAATTCCATATGTTTGATATGTCAGCTTATTCTGTTTTATATGATAGCATTCCTGCTTAATATAACAATACTGTATTATCTTCATTCTACAAACAGCAAATATTAGCAGGAGGATTAAGTAATTTTCCAAAGGCAAAAAAAGGGGTCAATGTCAGCAATCGGATTAGAGCTAAGTACGCTTTGATTCCCAAGACTAGCCTAAGAGATTAAAAATGCCTCTTTCGGTCTGACTTCAGTAATTAGTTAGAAGTTAGGTTTTTCAATTGAAACCTTAATACCTGATGTTCTATTCATTTTAAGAAATACTAAGAATTCACTAAATATTCAGGAAACCAAATGGGAATTTTGAAAGATAAGTTAATGTTTTTATGCGTTTAAATATTTTATATCTGTATTTGTCTTTTCTCTACTTTTACTTTATCAACAAATCTTACATCCATCATCAAACTATTTTCTGAATAGTTTCACTTCACTCTTCTTCATGTTACCATCTTCACCCAAGCTTACATGCATCACTTACCTAACCTTCACTTTTGCCGCATTTAACAACAGCATGGGCTTTTCAAAAATTGTGCAACTTTCTACCATTTTAGACCTTGAAACACTCTAATTCTTCCCAGAGCAATTTGAATACTCTCACTTTAGGATTTATACTTGTGTCCTGTTTAAATTGAAATTCTTCAGACTTAGCTGATGATTCTTTATTAACCCAGTGCCACCCTGAAATGCCATCTATTTAGAGAGACTTTCCACATTCATTCAATATCATTAGCATGCTTATTCACTTCCATCCTGTGTTCCTGCTTTACTTGCCTCATAATTTATCACTATGTGAAATAACTGGTGTGTTTATTTCCTTGTTGATTCCTGTGCCCTCCATTCACACAGCAGAGCCAGAAATCAGGAATCATACCTGTATTCATACCAGTATGTACCATCTGCATACCAGTATGTAGATGAGTATATGAGAAACATAATTATCCAAATAAATATTTTGATGAAAGTATAGATACAATCTGAGAAGCACTAAGAAAATATATATTTTTTCCATAGAAAAGTGTTTTCTATTATGAGTATTAATCTCACTTTTATTTATTTTATACCATACTTGACTATCTATCTTTTAAAATATTTAATGTTACATTAGAGAAACTGAGAGAAAAAAATAAATTGATACCACAAGGAAAACTATATCAGCATATAAATTTAATCTTTTTTTGAAATTAAATACCAAATCTGATAATCAGGCATATTTAAATAATGAAAAAGATAAGTTGTCTTCTACAACTCTGCTCTGGTGAACATATTTAAATTCTAAATGGTACTTTTACTTGACACATAGAAATATTTTTTTTAAATAAAGTGTGAAGAAAGCTGGACATCATATATATTGAGGAAATACTGAGTAATAAGACACCACCGTTTTCTGACCAAGACGTGGTCACAAAAGATTATGATTATCAGCTTCTTTAGAACTAAGTTCTTTCACAATGCTATGGATTGTATAAGAGGTCAATATATATTTGACAAGTGAAATGCTTTATAATTCCCCCAAACACTTGTGGTTTCTTTGGAAGGAAACTTTGAAGTACTGAGAAAATTGAAGATATTAGTTAACACTTGGTTATTGTATGTATTAATCAAATATTTATTATTCTGAGATATGTAGTTAGTATGTTTTATTAAATAAAAGTAGTGTACTATGATGTAATATGGAAAATATATAATAATATTTCCACCCCCAAATTCAATACCAAAGTAATCACAGTATTCAACTTTATAACAGAATATTAGTAATAAATTGTTTGGAACAAAGAAAATTTTCCTAGACTCTAAAGTCATGTTTCCGTAAGAAAAAAAAAAAACAACAGATTGCCAATTTTCTTCTTTCATTTCTACCTGTATATCTAACTGAGATATTAATTGGTTTCCTATTCTTGTTTTAGAAGAGGTTTATATTAAATTTCAATAATAAACATTTTAGAGAGTAATTTTGAAATATCAAGGAGATATACATACATATACCACAGAGAGTCTAAAATTTATTTTACCTCAGAAAATATAAATTTAGTGTGATGTTTCTACATATATAACCTCAAAATTGTCTAAATTAATCATTGCCAAAGGAGTATTTAAAACCCACCAGGGATTTTAAAATAAAATGTTATTATAGCAACTATATAGTTCCTTCTAAATGTTTTCTCCCCCTTTGCTCATTTCTTTCAAACATATTTTTAAATTAAGTCATCTTTCGGGACATTTAAATATCTATTTATATTTCCAATTATGTATCAAGTAGATTCATCAGAGAGACTGATAGTTGCCAACTTGAGAGATTAAATTTCTGTTTCCAGGAAACTGCAGACAAAATTGACGTTGTTTGTCTTTTCAGTCACAAAAATAGCTGATTCTTTGGGGGAAAACAAAAGGAAACCTTTATTGTACATTATGCCTTCAAGGTATTATTCTAATCCCTGTAAAATGGAAATTATAATACACATTACAGATGATAAAATTATGTTTTAGATGTTAAATAATTTGTCCAAGACTGAAATTTAAACTCATATTATTCTAACTCCAAAGGTTCTATTTTCACTCAGAAAGCTGCCTGGCTTTTCCTCATTAACTAAGTCACAAAAAGAAGACATTTATGAAATTCCCAGTAAGAAAAGGGTAATATAGTGGGCCTTTAGTAATTAGTTATAAGAGATTACTACCTCATTTCCAGAAAATGGATAGCAAAATCTCTCCCAGGTCCCAAATTGAGTCCTGTCTAGAGCCGTGCTACCTCTGAAAAGTTCAAGATCCTATAAAAAGATTGTCGGAATAAACATTAGGAATGGGTTGACTGGATAAATAAATATTTAAAGAAATGACAAGCTGGTTTTCAAACTGTGTTTACCCTTTGCTTCTTGTTTAATTGTAAACCTTTTTTCCATTCTTCCCTAGTTTCCATTGTCATACAATTCTTAGAATAAACTTGTCAGATTCTACCAAAAATCCTGCTAGTACATATTTTTTTCCTTTGGGGGAGCAGAGATTGTGTTGCATTTATACACCAATTTGTGAAAAATTAAGGTCACAACAATATTGAATCTTCCAGTTTCTGAACAAGGCATATCTTTCCATTTATTTAGGTCTTCGTGAATTTCTCCTATCGATGCTTTCTAATTTTTAATATGAAAGTCTTGGCACCTTTCACATATTGTTGTTAAGTTTTTCCTGCATATTTTATTGGCTTTTGACATTGATATAAAATGAATTTTCTTTAGTATAAAAAATAATTGATTTTTTTTTATTGATTTGTATTCTGTATCCTTGTTACTGTAGTTATTAATTCTAGGAGATTGTTTTTATAGATTCCTTAGGATTTCCCATGTAAGCAATCATATCATCTGAAAATAGTTGTACTACTTTCTGAGCTATATGGGTTTTTAAATAGACTTATTTAATGGTTAGGACTTCTACTACAATAGTGAATAAAGAAATGAGAATGAATGTCCTTGCCTTGTGCTAATATTAAGGGGAAAGTGGTCTACTTTTCACCACTAAGTACAATGCTAGAGGAGTCCACAGGCAAACATGAATTTTCCTTAGCAGAAAACAAAAATAATTTGGTAAATAATAAAGATATACAGAGTTCAAAATAATTCATATAAATATAGCACATAATCCTAATTTTGTAAAGTAAATATACACTAAGATACTTATTTCAAACACACACACACAAAGGTACAGGAATATAAAAATATATACAAAATTTTCCAATAAGTTATGTATAAGTGATAATATTTGTGTTAATTTTTATTCATTTTTATTTGATAGTCTGTATTCCTGTGTTTTACTCCAATAATCAAGTAAAATATATTATAGATACAGTTATAAAATATAGATTTTAAATGTTTATATGAAGATATTTCCTCTCTAGTCTGCCTTTTTTCCATTCTTCCCCAGACAGATCCAAAAGTGTTTCTACCAAGGTAGTATTTTCTAAAATATCTACATCTAAAACATTTGATATTGTTCCTCCTCATTTTGACAGTACTTCTTGTTTTGAAAACAAAATTGTTTATTGCTGGAGCAGAGATGGTTAAACTCCATCTCCAAGTTTGGTGGGTTTCATGGGAGACTATGAATTCTTAGAAAAGCTGCAAGATTATATGGGCAGATGGATGCAAATAGTCAATTTCTTTAATTTTTGCCTTTTGGTAAGATTAATGAAGATTAATTATGATTATTTTTATATATTTAATTGAAATTAATTATTAATTAATAAGATTAATTCTTACTGAAGAATCTTCAATAAGATTCTTAAGGATACATTTATACTTTACACATTTATACTTGTGTCTGCTCATATATATAGGTGCACAGACAACTGATTATTTAAATGTAGCCTACTATGTACTCACCATGCACTTACTAAACTAAATGCTTGTTTAAGACTTGTTTACTCACATCTTTGTGAATCTGAAGTGTCTATTTAGAGAATGATTTTTAAAAAAATCAAATAACACATTTTCTACAAAGTCTTCTTTGACTTCCTGTAGTAGAACTCTTTCCTTTTCTGTAGTGGAATTGAATGCTCTTCTTTTTTACCCCTAGTTATCAGATTAAAAAAAAACACTTTTCCATCAAATAAATAAAGGTCTGTGCTACAAAGAGTAATATATTTTGTTTTATCGACTTTCTTTAGAGCAAAGTAAATGTCATTTTTAGAACAAAGTAAACTATTTTGTCAAACTTTGATCATATCACAAGAGGTAAAACAAAGCCTATACAGAAACATATACCTTATCTGATAACGTTTATCAAAATATTAGTAAAAGTAAAAACTCATATTTTATATTTTAAAACCAGAACACTGAAGGAGTAAGACTATACCCATCTCAATTAAATAGTTGGACACAGGAATAAGGATGCATAGTTAAAGGGTGAAAGAAATGAAATATAAGCTATCACTTCTAGATAAAGCTCTGGACAATATTTTTAGTATTGTCTTTCTTGTACAAATAGCTGCATTATGATATTTTAATCTATTTTTGATAAAGTAAGAATAGTGTAATTTAAAAATTTTTAACATGGATTTAACCACAGTTTCAAATAAAGAAAAATATATTTACTTATTTAAAATCTTCTTTTCTCCCTATCATCAGAAGAAAATAACTTCTTTGTCAAAATGTAAAAGTATCTTGTTTCATAAAAAACTCAGTTACAATTTGAAAGCATACCTGGTTTGATTTTCTTCACTTATGTGCACAATTAAATAGAATTTTACATAGGAGAAGCCACTGCTACTTTACACATCATGCTAAGTATTCGTCCTGTAAGGCTGAGTATATTTGATTGACCTCTCTGGCAACTTCTCTAAAATAGTATAAAACATCAAGGAAAGTACCCTATCATGTTAAAATGTACTACTTTAGAAAAACTTTACAAATGGCTGGAATAGTATAAAAGCTTATACATACATATATTTGTCAGAGAATTCAGGGACAGAGCAAATCAATCTTTTTAACATTTCAAAATTATTTGCCAAAGCATGGAGAAGCAACATTGTCTTGCCAAAGCTACATTCATTTTGATCCACTTCATAGTAACATTGGAAAGCTGGCCTCACATAAAGTTATTTATTTATTTATTATTCTTTTTAAAATTGGAGTATTGTTGCTTTACAATGTTGTGTTAGTTTCTGCTGTACAGCAAAGTGAATCAGCCACACGTATGCATACATCCCCGCTTCCTTGGATTCCATCCCATTTAGGTCACCACAGAGCATTGAGTAGAGTTCCCTGTGCAATACAGTCTGTTCTCATTCGTTATCTAGTTTATACATAGTAGTGTATATATGTCAATCCCAATCTCCCAATCCATCCCACCCCCCTGTCCCCCCTTGTTTGTTCTCTACGTTTGTTCTCTACATCTGTGTCTCTATTTCTGCTTTGCAAATAAGTTCATCTATACCATTTTTTCTAGATTCTACATATGAGGTTTTAATGGAGCCAAGACATTCAGTTTGCCAGATAAAGAATGTGAAATTAACAATCATGTCATCAGCCGCTGTGTTAGATGTAGAGTTCTTTGACTTGAAATGATATGATAAATGCCTCTAGGACTTTTAGTTCTGGTAATAGGGCAGACTAGACGTCTATAGAAACTTTACTTATAGACACCAAAATAATGATAAAAATATTTTTTAAAAGAGAAAGGAAGAGAAAAATCTTACTTGAAATCATAGCTTAGCTTGTGGCAATATAAAAGAAACCCCAGATTTCAGTAATGACCTGAAAGCATGGACTGAAAAAAATATATTGAAAACACATATTACAATTTTCTAGAGCTAGAAGACTTCCAGGAGAAGAAATGCAACCATCAGTTTCTAGAAATGGACAAATTATTCAAGTATGACCATGAGTGACCAATGCACATTAAAGAAGATACCTAATCTCATTAGTGATCAAAAACATACAAATTATAACAAAAATGAGATACCATTTTATGTTCACCAGATTTACAAAAATATATTTCTAGCTTAAATCTCTAATTGTGAGGTTTAGAAAAAAATGGGAATTCTCAATGTAATGTATTATGATTCACTTTAAATTTGGAAATGCTCAGTGAAATTGAAATTTTTCTTAGTGCTAACAAAATGAAACATACTATAAAATGGACAAATAAAATGTTTTTCTACATTTAGATTCTATACAGTATTGAAAATTAATTTTACTCTAGCATCCACCTGGAGGAATCTAAAAAATTTAATTTGAACAAAAGAAATAGAAGTCACAAAAATGCAGTCAGAATGCATGCCTTTATGTTAGGGTCAAAAGTAGGCAACATTGTATTTGTTTTAGGGTTATACACATGTGTGGTAATATAAGGAGTAGTAAAAGAAAGTTTTAAAGCTGGAAGAGAGTAAGGGTTATGATATAGGAGAGATAAAGAAATTTTTCCGAGTTTTTAATGTGCAGTACCTTATGTTGGCTGGGAGGTACGTTATTATACTTAGAGTTTTGAAAACTGTATATATATGCTATCTCTTTCTCATTCATTGTATTTATATTTGTTGTACATAAGCAAAGAGAGATTTCAAATTATTTTTGTCAAAAATTATCTATGATGTACCAGTTAGTTACCTCCCAGTAATAGTGAAGGAGCTGGCAATTTTCATATAAATGGACACAGCTGGAATGATGTATCCACAAGACATTAATATCTTGCAATGTAAAACTAATGATTCTTGTTCAGTGGGTATCTCTCTCATGGGTCTCTTATATTTTTAATCCACGATGAGTTATGAAGTTGGAAATTCCTCAATTTTGACCTAATCCAGAATCTTAAATCTGGGTCCAGGTTCAGGGACTGTGTGCCATGCTGGTATAAGAAGCTTATTTGCTAGGTGTATCTGAAATCTTTATCATCTTTACATCATTGATCACCAAGAGGTTTTTGCCAAGTTTTATCTAACATGATATCATAGTAGAGAATTGCCCAGGGGTGAAACCTCCAGGGAAGATATTACCAAGTCCACAGCTCACTTCGTACCTTTTATATAGCTATGTTTTGTATGGACGTTGCATGATGTCTGTTTCACCCACTAAACTATCATCTTTTAGAGACTTAGCTTTATCTTAATCTTTGTAGTACTGGCTCATAAAAATGGTTGGCAGATTATATTTTTTTCTGAATGAAGACGTATACTGGATACATATTAATCAAACAATATAATAAGCTTGGAAGAAGTCCATCTATTGACAATTGAATTCAAACTATATTTACTCCTTATACTATCTAATTGTATGCATTTACTGACCATTTTCATAAAGATAATATTATTTCATATAATAATATATGTGTAAAACAAGATATGGTATAATAAGAGTAATAAAGCTTGCCTTCTACCTTCCTAGTTGAGAAGTTTAATTCTTTTTAAGAAGGAGTTAATTTTTCAATCAACCAGACAATATATCACATAGGGTCTTCTCTCCCTATATATTTTTATTAGCTAAAAACTCAAGTATATGACTGTGGACTTTGCCTTGTTGTAAATTGTAAACCAACCAGAAATATTATTGCCCTGTATTTAGGCTAACACTCATTTTTCTTTTCATGGGAATTTAAAGTAGGGATAATGACATTAATTGAACAATTTTAAAAGTTAAATTTTCAGTAGTAATTGAAGTCTACAAGTATCATAATAAGGTTTTAATTATAGCAAATGGAAAAATTACCGATGTTGCAAAATTGTAAAACCTTGCAAATACATAAATCATAGAAATAGGATTTTCTATGAATAGGGTTGTCAGTGATAAATATGTTAATGCATTGGAAGTGTGTTTACTATCGGTGCTGAAATCTCATGAAAATTCAAGAATTAAATTGTAACTTTTAAATTTCAAATTTTATTACAAAATCATAGAGGATATCAGTTACATTTAATATATAATATAAATATAAAATTGAGAATAAGTGCATAGTGTAATGATAAGAAAACAAATATACACTTATGAGAGTTCTAACACAGTATATGCATAGGTAGTATATTTGTATAAGATAGTAGTAAAATAACTAGAAATTATGAATACCAGGGTATTTATATAATAAAGGTGAAAATATAGGCCTGTAACTCATGATTTATTCCTCAGTAAGATGTGGATTTATTGTGCTGACTTTGGAATTTATATTATTTTGACTATTTCACTTCTATACTATTCCAAAGGTAATGATGCTTATCTATTACCTATTTTCTTAAAATACCATTTTCTGACCTAATTCAATTTGATATTTAAATATAAAAAGACATACTCTAGGAATCGTAAGGGCAAAAATTTATGCCCTTCATATTTATTTAGTCATTTATTTAACCAGTGTCATTAAGCATGTAATAAACACCAGCTGTAAGATTAAATAAGAAATTGAAATGAACCATCTTTTGTTTTTATATATATAATGGAAGAAAAAAGAAACATTTACTTTCATTGTACTCTCTAGTCTATATCACCGTGTCTACTGTAAATACAAAGTTGGATACAAATAGGCAATAGAATGAGTACAGTTCTATGACACAATTTCATTAATGTGTTGCAGAAAATATCACATTTTAAATGGTTAAATGCTTGGATGTAAAGTAGAGCTAAAATGTGTAAAATTGTTTTTCTGTTATTTTGGATGAGAAATTAAAGATGTTGCATAGTAAAACCAGGCACATGATTTTCTTTTTAATTCCTGTAATAAATAAACAAGGATTGATGATAGGACTAATTAAAATATAATTAAGGCATATAGTGAAGATAAAACACAAATATTAGAAGTAGAGAGCACTATGTGGATACAATGGAGAGAAATATAAAGTACTTTTAAATAATCTAAATGCCTTCAAAAAGAGTAACTTTTGAGTTAACGAATGGCAGATGAGTAATGTTCTTAAAAGAGGACAAAAATTATGAGGTATGGGTATGATTCTGCATAAATGATTATATCTATCACTTAGAAATATTTTTTCCATCCATTCATTCACCAAGTATTTGTTGAAAACTATTGATAAAATGAAATGGAGACATGGTAAAGAATGAAACAAAGATGGTTTCTGACTTCATAGCAGCATCTTCTAGTGAAGAAATTAAGTAATAAAAATGTAAGGATTAGAGATATTATATGGGCTAGGAAGGAAATGAAACATGGATGCTATGACAGGGAATGAGGTAGACGTTAGGAAGTAACATAAGTAATTCAATTAATTAGGGAGAGCCTTTCTACGGAGGAGGGTTTTAATTGAAAGATGCTGTAGGAAATGATGCCAGCCAAATAAAATCAGAAGGAAAACATTTTCATCAGAGGGAGTTGCAGATTCAAAGCCCAAACAATTAAATAAATGGTTGGTGGATGGTGGGAGCAAGCTTTCTCACTGTTGGAATGGTAATTTGTCAATAAGAGAGACTAAAATTATCCATGTGGTCATTAGAATTATGAGTTCATATTTAGCTTAATATGGATGCAAGAGTTACGTATAGAAATATTTATACATCTGTGTATATCAGCAAGTTAGCTGATATATTGCCTTGCTGTATGAGCTGGGTGGGCTTAAACAAAACAACATACCTTTAACAGTGAGCACACCTAGCATCCAGATCTTGGTTTCTAATATCATTACCCGATGAAAGCAAAAAGACTCCTTGGTAAGTGATTGATTCTAATAATGGAACAAGAAATATCCAAGGTGAGCCTGGAGCATCTTGTAGTGTCAGAAATTGTCAAGAAAGGAAGGAAAGAAGGAAGGGAGGGAGGAAAGAAGGAAGGGAGGGAGGGAGGAAAGAGAAAGGGGAAAAAAATCTACAATGATTCTGATAAGTTAAAGGAAGGGACACAGAGCCAATGAGTTTCCAATAGCAAAAGCTGGAAAAATTTGAGCAGCAAAACAAATTAGCATTGTTTTATTACTCAAAATATAAAATAAATATCCATGAGTCCATGCTGATTATAAATAAATTACTGAATAAATAATAAGTGGAAGAGAAAAAACCCTGAATCATTCTTGTGGGAAAATTCCATATTTGTGTAGATATTTCAGGGTGGAACTTTCTTCTAAAGAGTACAGCATGGATATTAGGAAAAAAGAGTAAATTTATAGTGGAGAAGACTGACAAACACTCCCTCAGTCAGGTGATCAACGTCAATATCAGCAGCGATTAAATCCTATTGATAGTATGTATTTATGATATAATTGATGAAGATCACACTTTACCTCTTTGGTCTTTGTCCTGAAAAAACATAAAGCCACTCTAAATGTGGGGGGAAAAATAGACAAATTTCATTAGAGGGACGTCCTTCAGAATACTTGACCTATGTACTCTCCAAAATTTTCAAGGTTACTAAAAAACAAGGATTCTGAGAAATTGTCACAGCTAAGAGGAGCATGAGACATGATAACCAAATTTAAAACAGTGTCCTAGAATAGAAAAAGACATTAAGCAGACTGAATAATCTGATTTAATATTTGATTTAGTTTCTAATAAATATTGGTTTTAATACTGATTCATTAATAGTAATAAGTTCACCATACTAATGTAAGGTGTTAATAATAGGGGAAACTGTGTGAGTGGGTTTATGAAAGTTCACCGTACAATCTTGTAAACTTTTCCGTAAATCTAAACCTATTCTAAAATATAAAGACAATTAAAAGAAAATTCACATGCTCTGCAGCCTCCATTGCAGTTAGTAGCAAGTATGTGGCGTTGTTCTTGCCAGAGATGAAAATTAAGGATTTGCAGGAAAACTAGTTTCTCTAAAACAGATGCTACCCTTTCCTCTTCCCTTCCATTTCCATTCTTCACTCTGCCTGGAACAAGGCTACAGTGCCTGGAAGAGCAGTGGTTACATCACATATGAACGTGAGGTGACATGCTTGAAGACAGGATGATATTGCTGAGCATGGCAGTGTAGAAAGAATAAAAAGGAAAATATGTGTTAAACTACCATGGAATCACTGTATGCTTAGACTGCCACTGCAAACATTCCTTTGCACTGAATTCTTAGATATAAAAAAGAAGTAATGAGAAACAATTGCCTTGACTAAAAATTTCTATTTTAATAAGGGATGTATCTCAACATATACTGAATGGTATATATTTTCTTCTGGTTCATGTATTTACATTAAAAAATATGCCATAATACTGATATGTCATACTACAGCACCACATTTTTCACTAAAACACTTTAATATTGATTATATTAATTAGCGTACCAACACACAGTTTGGCCAACAGATCATAGTGCTTGTGAAGCACACATTTTCATACTAACGACTTCAATTATTAAAGCAGAGAATCATCAGCAAATAAACAAGATTGGTGGTGTAACTACAGACTCAAATACCCTAGTATGCAACTGGATTATGAAAACAAGCAGCTGTACCAACAAGATAGGCAATCAAATTGACAGAGTGTGTCTCTGAATTAATGGAATATGTGCCACTTGACAAATTTAAATAAGTGCTGAAATGGTGAAACAAGTTGATTTGGATTATCACATTCGTTCAGAGTAGACATAATTTAAATGAGATAATTATGCATCTACATCAGGCAAATACATAGTTTTATAAGTAACAGAGCATAAAAATTGATCTAGAAATTTATAAAAAGCAAACTATTAAATATAATTAAATACAGCAAATAAAAATTGATATTTAAAAATAATACAAGAGTTAGACTACAAATTAGCTGATATTTCAAACTTAACTGTTAGAATGTATTAAAAATACATAATTCTCAGTAAAGATACAATCCAGTTCACTTTAATTTTATGATCAAGCTCAGGTGAAAGCCAATACACTATAACAATTATCAGTAAGTATATGACCTTATTTGATTATTATTTTGCTTGATCTGTTACAGAATGTATGTGATGGGACTTTTAACATAATGATCATGAAAGAAAGCAAGGCGACTCCAAATATTTTATTTTTAATAGCTATTCAACAAGTTTGACATAGATTAGCAAAAGCAATATAAGTAAATGGGCTTGCCTTTATCATGATATCTAGTACTGCTCAAATGGAGTATGTATAAGTGTGTGTGTGTGCTATTAATAATCAATTAAGGACCCATCATAATTATTTGCTATTCAGTTAACAGAATAGTCACTTATATTTATTATCTTTCACCTACTGTAAGATTAAAAAAAAACTTGAAATAATTTTAAGACTACAGAAATATGACTGAGAAGGAGCCATAAAGAGAACTGTATGGTTCTTATCTTTACTCCTAGTAGTTCGAGAAATAACTACCATCTCTTACCTGTTCAATGCGTAGCTTTCAAATCCATCTTTTGGCCTCCATGTTTTTCTTCTCTCCAGTAAATAGTACCAAAATTGTTATCTAAAACACAACACATATAATTCTCCTGAAAAACTTTTTAATGTTTCCCCACTATGAAGTTATTCTTTTTTATCCTTTTCATAGTATAATCTTTGGAAGAAAGTCACTGTGCACAGCTCAGATAGGAGGAGTGTGGAGTTATGCCCCACCTCCTTGAGGAAGGATCTACTTAAATTACTTTAATTCTTCAGCACAGGAGATTTGCTCATTCTCCCTGATTTACTTATTTATTCAATCATTTATTTATATGAGTATAGACTTATAGATACTGTCTTCATAGTAAGGATTAAAATCCAATATTACTTTATTTATTTTGTTGCTTATATTTATTTTCAGGTTTGGCCATTGGCCATTGTTTCTCTTTGTTCCTGTCTCCCCTTAACATACCCCATTTAGGAGATAGTTTGTTTGTTTGCTTGCTTGTTTTTGAGCACTTCTTTACTTTCTGGCAATACAAGATGCTTCAAGTTTGTCTTGTATATTTCTTCTTCTAGTCTAAGAATAAGCCATTTCTCCAAGGAGCCCTGATTCCTTTTACTGAATAATGGTATTAGGAACCAAGATCAGGGTTCTGTGTGTGCTCATTACTATTGAGGTGTCTTTGCTTCCAGGCACTCTCAGTTGACAGAGCAACAAAATATATGAGGTATACCAATCTGTGCATATATACCTATTTATAATTATTTCTGTATTCATGCATCTATATCTATATTAAGATAACATAAATTCATTCTTACCTCCCCAACTCTAAGATACTGCTGCTTGGATAGTTATTGCCTTCTCCACTTGCTTGTCTACAATATCTCACTCCAAGAGTAAGAAATCTTGCTTCCAATCATGAGACATCCATTTACTAATTTTTCAGTTCCAGTATACATGTATAGTGGATTCTGAATTATTAACCCATATACTCATAGAAACAACTATCAATTAAAGTACAGCTCTTATGTGCAGCTGCTTTCCCACTCATATCCAAAGTTACTTATAGCAGCACCTCCCTTCCCCACAGAACCCTCATAGATGAGTTGTTTTATACATTTAAAAACAGTTAAATTTTATTGTCACATTATGAATTCTGTCCTGGGATTTCCAAACTCTTAAATATATTTTTTAATTTGTATATATTTATTTTCATTTTCTGTGCTTTATAGTTCTATAAGTTTTAAAAACCTCATAGTGTTATTTATCTACCATTATAGTATTATATAAAAATAGTGTTATCACCCTAAAAAAATCCTCTTTGTACACACATACACATATTAAAAACACATAATACTTTTAAGGAAATACAACTTATACTCTCATCCCATTAGAATGTTGCAGTGAAAGTAAAATTTTTATTTTGCCGTCTCATTTATACTTAAAAATTAAAAGCAAACGTATGCTTTTTTTCTTGTTTTCCTGCTACCTCACTATGTATTTATAAATTAAATATAGTACAACTGAATGAAAATATATTTTAGGAAAATTTTTGGTGATTATGACAACATGTTAATGAAAATTATATTTTTATTTTCTTTTTGTTTCTTGTTTTATATTAAGCCATTTAAATGTCCCTTTGATTTATAATGAAAACTGTTCACGTCATGGATAAGTTGACTGAACACTAGTCTAGGTACAGGAAACCTCTCTTTAAACTGGTTCCATTAATAATCAGCTTGGTGATCTTGTTTGTGAATTTCACATTAATACAACTTTGGAATAAGATATTGATGCCTAATATTAAAAAAGCAAATATTTTTTTATCTGATGGGTAATAATACATTAAGCTATCATCTCATGGTATTAATTTTATTAATTTAATGACTATCTCAGGGAACCCGATTTTGGTTCCATTTAGTCTATGCTTTTATCTATTTTTTTCTTCTTTTTTAATTTAGTTGATTTTTACTTTTATCTTCATTATTTCTTTTCTTACACCTAGTTTGTGTTTAATTTGTTGTTATTTTATTACATTGGAAAATGAGGTCATTCATTTGAGACCTTTTATTTTTCCTAATAAAGGCATTTAGTTCTACATATTTCTCAGTAAGTACTAATACAGCAGCAGCTCAAAATTTAGATATATTTTGTTTTCATTTTCATTCAGTTCAAATTATTTTCAAACTCCTTTATCTCTTCTTTGATGTATGGCAGTTTAAAAGTGTTTTAAATTACTTTGCACATAGTTACTTCATATATTTTTATTATTAGTTGAATAAAACTTTAGGATTGTTACACCTTTTGATAAATTGACTCATTAATCTTTTAAGGATTCTTTCCTCTTAAATCTATTTTTTTTCTGACATTAATACAGCCACTCTATCCTCCTCTTGATTATTGTTAGCCTTGAGTAACTTTCTCCATCCTTTTATTTATAATCTATTTGTGTCTTTATTTTCAGTCCCTTTCTTTAAGGCATCATATAGTTGAGTCTTTTTTCTTAAATCCAGTTTGAAAACTCCTACTTTCTAATCAGGTGTTTATACTATTTATACTTGATTGATCTAGTTATGCTTACTTCTGTTGTGGTCCTATTAATTTTTCTATCAATTTTTTGTTTTTCTTTTTCTTCTTTGACTGGCTTCTTTTATTAACTAAGTATTTTTTTGTTATTTCATTTAGGGGGAGTTTTATTACTACAACTATTTGCTATGTGAGTGGTTGCATTCAGGTATACAGAACACATCTTTGACTTATCACAATCTACTGTGACATTATACCATGTCACATAATGTATAAAAACTTTACAATAGCCTACTTTTATTTTTTCCCTTCTGGGCCTTTATCTTATAGTTACTTTTACATATTTTAATTCACAAAAACATATATTTTTTATTATTTTTGTTTCAAGTTGAATGTCTTGCAGTGAGATTTAATAAAGAGAAAGCATTATTGTATAAGTATCCACACAGCTGACAGTTCCAGTGTTCTTTGTTTATTCATACACATCCATAATTTCTTCTTCCTAAAGGACATACTTTTATAATTTTTGTATTTCAGGTCTGCTGAAGATGAATTCTTTCAGCTTTTGTATATCTCAATAGTCTATTACTTTTTTGTTTTTAAAGATATATTCTGTAGATACAGAATTCTGGGTTGGCAGATTTTTTTTTGTACTTTATGATGCTGTTCCACTGTCTTCTCACATACATTATTACTATTGAGAAATCTTCTATAAATTGTATCTTTGTTCCTCCACATGTAACATGTCATTGTGCAAGAGTTCTATTAAGATTTTCCCTTTATCACTGGTTTTGGACAATTTAATTACAATGTGCCTTTTAGTAGTTTTCTTTATGTGTCTTGTGCTTGGGGGTCGTTGCAGTCTTGGATCTGTGTATTTATACCTATCTCAAATACAGAAAGTTTTCAGGTTCACCTTTTTCAATGTATTTCTGCTCTACTCCCTCCTTCAGAAACTAATTGCACATGCTTCATTTTCCTTCAGTTTGTCCCACATCTCAATATGTCCTTTTAAATTTTCTAATTTCTTACATTTAAAAAAAGTTAATAATTTTTATTACTGTTTTCAAGTTCACTAATCTTCCAAAATATCTGTTATTAATCCTATATGGTGTGTTTTTCATCTCATTTATTTTGCTTCTCATCTCTGTTGAAATAAATTTCTAGGCCCAAGATGGCACCATTCCTGCCTGGGGTGCCACTTCAACAAACCAAAACTTAGATAATGTTCATGTCTCTGTAAAGGTTCCGTTTCACCAGAAATACAGTATACGCAGTCAGCAAATTCCCAAACATCAAGCCAACTCTGGACCTTCTGATCCCAAACAAGGTTGTTCTGTGGCCCCAGCCAGATATTTTCTATTTGTTTCTTCTTTGTTCTTTATTCTTTATCCTTTATCCTGAAGGCTTCTTGCCTTCTGCCTCATTTTGCAGTTATTTGAATTGAAAATGTCCATTTATTGAGTGTTAAATAAAGTTTGTTTGTATCACCTAAATTATCTTCTCTAATTATTTTTTATCATCTTTCAAAATTTGATTTGGGTCCTTCTTTTTTATCATACATATCTCTACTAACAAACAAATGACATATACTTGTAAAAGCTGTTTTAGTATTCTTACATGCTAGTTCTGAGACCTCTGTTACCTCTAGATCAGTTTTGATTGATTGATGTCTCTCGTTCTTGAGTTGTAAAATTCCTGTTTTTTGCATCTCTGGTACTTTTTAATCAGAAGCAAGATAATTGTGAATTTTACATTTTTGGATGCTGAATATTTTTACTCACATAAACATTTCTGAAATTTGTTCTGGTGTTCAGACCAGTTGTTAATATTTGTTAGGGGGTAAACAAAGCCATGTTTAGTATAGTGTTAATTATGTCCCTCAAAAGATGCTTCTAAGAACTCTACTCAATTACTCGTAAAAATTTTTCAATATGGCTGGTTGGAACATGAATTATTCCCCATACTGCATATGTGCCAGGCACTTGTATCTTTTGAGTGGTGTTTTCCCAATCTTGGATAATTTTCTCATGTGTACCATTCATTATTCTGCTGAATACTTGTGGAAAATTCTCCAAAATCTCTGTGCTTTTTTTTCCTGTTTGATGCCTATCTACCTTTGTTTCCCTGGATTCTGAACTCTATCCTCCCATGACTGGATCTATCAGTATTTACTGAGGTTCTTTCTCTTGTTCCACAGTCTGGTATCTCTCTCAAGGCAGTAAGCTGGGGCATTCATAGGGCTCAACTTGTTTGCTTCCCATCTCTCGTGGATAACTATCCTTTGTTTTTCCTGATACAGTGTGTAGAGAACCATTACAGGTCCCTCCCCCCATCTGAAAATAGAATGTTTCTTTGAAACGTTTGAAATAATGCAGGAGTAAGGGGGTATACTGAAACACCATTGGCCATGTAATGATGATTGTTAAAGCTGAGTGATGAGTCACTCTTCCTTCTATTTTTGAATACAGATCTTCCTTGACTCACAGTGGGGTTATGTCCTGATAAACACATCATAAGTTGAAAATATCACAAATTGAAAATGCATTTAATACATCTAACTTATCAAACATCATAGCTTAGCCTAGCCTACGTCTGACGTGCTCAGAACACTTACACACTTACATTAGCCTACAGTTTGGCAAAATCATCTAACACAAAACCCATTTGATAATAAAGTGTTGACTATCTCATGTAATTTTTTGAGTACTGTACTGAAAATGAAAAACAGAATGGCTGCATGGATACAGAATGGTTGTAAGTGCATTGTTTGTTTACCCTTGTGATCGCATGGCTGACTGGAGTTGCAGCTCCCTGCTGCTGCCCAACATCGTGAGAGCATATCTTACCACATATCACTAGTCCAGGAAGACAATCAAATTTCAAAATTTGAAGTACAGTTTCTAATGAATGTTTTACTTTTTCACTGTCAAAAAGTTGAACCATCGTAAGTTGGGACCATCTGTACATTGAAATGATTTGGTAATACTAATTTTCAAAACTCAAAATGATAGAGAGCTAAATGTGTTGTGTCTGTTGTTTTAATGAAGCACCTGAACTTGAAGACTTGATATTGGGTTAGGAGAAAAGACATAACAAAATTTCTGACACTTGTCCACATCTTTGGTGACTGAATCTTTACAATTATCTATTCAGTGATCACATGATACAATGAGATGAGTTTCTACTTCTCTCTTCTTTTCTCACCCCAGACCAGCAACTTGGAGTTGCCTAATCCAGTTGAAGTGTTTTCCTTTCCTCTCCCCTCCTCACACCTCCTCTCCTCTCCTCCTGTCCCCTCCCCTCCCCTCTCCTCTCCTCCCCTCCCCTCTCCTCTCCTCCCCTCCCCTCCCCTCTCCTCTCTTCTCCTCTTTTCCTTTCCTTTCCTTTCCTTTTCTTTCCTTTCCCCTTCCTTCCTTCCTTCTTCCCTTCCTCCCTTTTTTCTTTTTCTTTCCTTCTCCCTTTCTTTCTTTCTCTCTCTCTCTCTTTCTCTTTCTTTTTCTCTTTCTTTTTCTCTTTCTTCTCAGATAAGTCACTACATATATATATATATATATATGTTGTCATCCACAGAGTGGAAACTCCAGAATATGTTTATAAAAGGAAGTTAGAAGCAGCTATCTGCTTAGAAGTATGACTAAGTGCCTTGGGGATGTTAGGAGGCTTATGATGAAACTGTGTTTAGCAGGCTTACTGTTTGAAAGGATTTTCAACAGTGGTGATGAAGCTTATAGTTTGGCTAAGACCTGTCCACCAACCCCATTTGCCATCCCTTGCCCCACTACTGCCCTTGCATTTATTTTATGAATACCAAAAATGTAAGAGTATCTTTCCCTAAAGGAAATAGACTGCTTTATTTTCCTCCACACTACTACTCAAATAAATATGTTTTTCCTTAAGAGCTGAGGTGCTATGTCTGTCTGGTTTGGCTTACCTACATTGTATAGGTTATGGAATGTGAGAAAATTACCTCATTCTAGTGCTTCTGGTTTATAAAAGGAAAGAGGTAGAGGTGACTAGAGCCTAATGGTCTGTTTCCATAACCTGGTTCTCCTTACTAGCTCTATGACTATAGAAAATTTAGTTAATTTTTGTTCTTCAGTTGTATTATTGCAAAAATGAAAATAGTATTAGTATTTTCCATTTTGGAGTTTGTGGCAAGGATAAAAAGAGTTAATTAGTAAAATATTCTGACACACAAATATTAGTCATTGTCATTGTAAGTTGTTAGAAAGTGCCCTAAGAAGTTCAAGGTTGTGAGCACATGAAATGGAGAAAAATAAAGAGGAAACTTGAGATCTTGCAGAGAAGTCCATAAGCCTTGGTGACCTGATAAGGGCCTTGGAAAGGGTGGCATGCATGCAAAAAGTTGTTTTTCTCTGGTCTCTCCCCAAGTGACTTATGCAACATGAACAATAAAAAATTGAACAATTTTATCTTTTAAAAATGAACATTTAGGAAATGTACTTTTCAATTTAGAAAAGTAGTCATTGTACATTGTAAAATGCAGTGTCACCTAGAACATGAAATTTATAGGTTTCTTATAAAATGGGAAAATTTCCATATACTTCTATAGTAATTATACATGATAGAAAACTTCAAATTTATATCTAATTCTAAATGTGTTTTAATTGGCAAATAGCTGTATCTAAAATGTGTCCATATCTCTCAATCATCTGTGTTTAGAAAGAGAATATTTTACAATATTCCCCATTCTAAATGTAAGCTTATAAATAGAACTGTAAGAGGCAATTACAATTATTTCAATTAACATACCCAAATCACTTTGCAATATAATAAATTCTACAAAGCTCTGCATACATCACCATAGGATATGTACATGTTTTTTTATTATTTGAACACAAAATTTCCTCATTTTCATGCTGCAGATTTGCTGACCATGGCTGTAATTAATCTCCTAATGATTAACAAAGAAAGATAATTTTTTATGTCAAATAAATGAGAATAATAACTTCCATGAATTTTGTGAAAACCAATTTATTAGATTTGTCCTTAACATCTTGGATAACTTCCAATGGTATAAATGAACGAAATCCAGCAATGAAGTATTTTCTTTGAAGGCAAGATTTATACATAAGAATGCTCTGGAAAGAAACTTATCTTTTTCACAGTGGGGGTGATTATAAAGTTAAATGTATAGCATAGTTTTAAATGGAATTTTGAAGAATGAGGTTAAAATAAGACTAAAAAAAACCTGAAGGACATATTTGATAATGTGAGATCACTTTCAAACATAGGATATTTAACTCCCAGAAGCCACTTTAAAGAGGAATGGTTGGGCTTCCCTGGTGGCGCAGTGGTTGAGAGTCCGCCTGCCGATGCAGGGGACATGGGTTCGTGCCCCAGTCCGGGAAAATCCCACATGCCGCGGAGCAGCTGGGCCCGTGAGCCATGGCCGCTGAGCCTGCGTGTCTGGAGCCTATGCTCCGCAGCAGGAGAGGCCACGACAGTGAGAGGCCCGCGTACCGCAAAAAAATTAAAAAAAGAAAGAAATGGTTAATGGTCTTTAAAATTCACTTTTACATAGTGTTACATTGTTATACACTTTACTGTAATACCTTTTTTTTCCTATTAATGTATAACAGAAGATAAAAATGTTATATGGTGCTATTACACAGAGTACTAAAAGATACGTACAGAGTAACATCAAAAGGTAGAGTTTTATTATATAAACTACTATTCTGTTACATGCATGTTCCTGCAGGAGTAGCTGTGGTGTTTTTAGTGATTATTTATTAATAACTAATGTGGGCCATAGAGAAATTCAAGGCTCTCCATGAGTGTGTCTTTGTTTCATTCTCCAGCTTCAACTTGCTTATGTGTGGCACACACTTTGAATTACCATACTCAAATATTTTCCATTTTCTACACTTGTGATTCTTTACATACCCTTGGACTTTGTTCATGCTTCTTCCTTTCGCCTGAATGCACTTCTTCCCTCTTTACCTGTTCCACAAAACAGAAGTAGCAAATAGCTACTCCATTTTTCAGATTTTACTATAGACATTATATGTCATCTGCTCCCCACCAAGAAAGAATTAATCATAATCTCCTCTGGGCTATGACATTTGTAAAACATTATCAAACTGATATTTAGCAAATTTGTCTCCTCATTCCAAACATGATCATTTTTTCCCATGTTGCCAGTATTGAGCCAAATGACTATTGAATGTGTTCTGTGGTTTATCTAGGATTGCCCATTAGACTCTTCCATGCTTATTAATGTATTATTATTTTTTTAAGATTCAAATGCCAAGACCCCCGAATTTATGTAGTTTAGGGATAATTTAAGATATACCAGTACACGGTGAAAACTATGGATTTCAACGATGTCAGTCTAATCTTGAGAACGTATATAACAGATAATGTTAAAATGCTCCTCTTGAGAAGCACTATCCAATAAGACATTCCGCAGCGATGGAAAAGTCCTATATCTGAAGTGCCCACAAATATGATAACCACTAGTTATACGTTGTTATTGAGCACTTGAAATGACCAGCATGACTAAGAAAGTAAATATATGGTTTTATTACATTTAATTGATTAATATTTAAATTTAAGTAGCCACATATAACTAGTTGCTCTCTTTCAGACAGCACCACTCTTGAGTTAGAAGATAGTTAAAATTCACATATTTTCAATGCCATGACATATACTAACCAAGCATCCTATACATTGCCATTTAATTAAACAACTTCATTAATGGGTGTTTTTCCAGCTCCATTGCTGTGCACTGGGAATTCAAATATAGTAGATAGTCTCAGAAATATAGACATTTTTACTTTTCTAAAAAGAAGTTTTGATAATATCTACTGCAAACTTCACACGTATTTGAATAATAAATGTTTGCCCCTACCTATTCTCCCTCACCCAAACACAATAGTTTGCAGAAAAAGGAAAGAAGAGTAAGAAAAACAGAGTAGGCTTCGTGGAGCAAGAAGACAAATATGAAAGATAGAGTGAGGATATAGATAATAGAGTAAAAAGATTCAAAATGAATTTGATAGGAGATCCAGAAGAAGAAAACCTAGAGATAATGCTAGAATGATGAACATTCGGAAAAATAATCTTTTAAAGTTTTCTAAATTTAATAGAAACGCTTAAGATTTCAGATTTTATATATTTTGACATGTTGGTTTATTCAGTGCTATTCTTTCTAGACTATGTACATGGTGAGAATCAGGGATAATCTGCTTGTTCAGAATGCTTTTTCACTTAGAGTAGTGCTTGACCTATAGGAAGTCCTCAGTAAATATTAAATGAAAAACTGAATTAATTAATGTGTCCTGAGAGATATCACACAAAAAAGAATAAAACCACATAAAAAAAAACATTGATGAAACTAAAGAACATAAAAGACAATATTGGAAGCAACTTGGAAATTTCATATTATATGCATGGCAGTAATAGGAACATAATTCTCATTAGCACCAGGAGATAAGAGTAGAAAAGGAAATACCTTTCAAGTGACAGGGTAAACTAAATGATGACAAATTAAAATTACAAGAGAGTAATAACAATTCATGCACACACAATAGAGTCTGACAGCCATTGAGAATCTGGTCAGACACGTCTCTGCACCACTGAGAACCTGTACTTTCTTTGATATGCACTAGCCCCAAGGACACCACCAATCATATTCAGAACAGTATCTGCCAGCTGTAACCTTATGGTCTCAAGGTTTCCACTTGCAAGTATGCAACAATTTCTTACCCCAACCAATCCTTACTTAGCAAACAGCCTTACTTCTTGCCAGTTCCAATTATGATTCTTGATAAACAACTCATATAACTGACAGTAACCTTGAGGTTTCTGCCTTTATAGGCCTACCCCATTTTGTATAAAGCGGAAAACAATTCAAGTGCTTCTTAGATCTGTGGCTCCCAGACTGTAGTTCTATAAAACCCCAAATAAACACCTTTTAATTTCGATCAAGTCTAAAATTTTGGTTAATGCTAACAATGTCACTAGGTTGTTTTGTTGATACAGAAAGTAAGCATTCAGCAATCTCATTTCCTTTTCCTTTCTCAGGGGCTACTTTCCTTTTTGAGTTTCATGTGTTTTTTTTTTTTTCCTGTGTTTTAATACATATGATATTAGCTGTGTATGTGTGTGTTCACATGCGCATATACTTATGTGTGTTTTCACAAATTATCTTTTGGACAAAAACAGAGCAAATTCAGAAACATGATGTTCTCAATGGAAAGAAAGAATAGCAAACTGCTTAAAACTGTCCTAATATTTTATTTCATTAAAAACATCTTGAGTGAATTATGGCAATACATAATCTATGAAATCTGAATGGAAGGACATGGCTCTTTGTATGTCATTAGTCTTTACATTTACTTTGTTTAGAATATTTCATAATTTAAAAATTCAACCAAAATTATATCTATGATATAAACCTGAACTTGTGGCACTTTTATATATTCCTAAGGCATGAAAAAAGTATTAAATAAACCAATTATGTATGGATTAACATGAATCCACAACTTTTATTGCACACTAACTATGATGGATCCCTGAAAATATACAAGTTATTTAAAGTTATTCCTTATTATTAACTCCATAGTTTGTCACATACTTATCATGACACTATTCTTATGTAAGTAAATACTAATTTACAGTTTAAAAAACAACTTAGAAGTATCTAAAGTGCTGTTTCTAACAACTTTCATTAGCAACTGCATTTTAGATAAACAGATCTGCATTTCTTTGAGGTTAGAAATATATTGACTTGCTCCTTAATTTATATTTGAGCAAAACGTAGAATTATAAATTTACTCCATGTTCATAAAATGTATACATTTTTATTCCTGATGGTTGTTTTCACCAACTTCACAAATTTCTTTTTTTTACCCTTTTCAAAGGAGATCTTGCTGAATATTTTCCATGAAAGATTTTATTCTAGTATTGAGTCATATTAAAGCATGAAAAAGTTGAAGTTGGCAGGAAATACATGAAATCAGCAAAGTTAAGAGGAACATAGTAGTATTGGGGGAATTTGAGAAAATGCTGCTTATCCAGTATCACCACTGTTGCTGCCTAGAGGCTAGTATAATTAGGCTACAATTCGTATGGCAGAAAGCAGTTTTGTAATTACCTTCAAATGACCAAACCATATAGAACTCTAAGGAGAATTGCATATTCCAAGTAATGAACCAATTTGCAGTTGACTGGATTTTTTATATAAGGCATTTATTGGGCAAACAATATTTAAATATATGTTACTTCAATTCTATGCCCATGTAAGTAGTTGAATTTTAAGACCTATTTCAGAATTTACAGAAGTGATAAAAAGATGTTAAAATAAATCCTATCAATTTTTAAAAACATGCTTTGCTAAAAGTACTGTATCTAAAACCTAGAAGTACTTAAAACAATTTAACTAAATTTCAGATTATACTAAAAGAAGTTTAATTAGTTTAGTAAGGAAAGTATATTTAATTAAAATCTATGTTTGTTAATGGTGAGTTGGTATAAATACTTCATTTTCTGATTCAGTGTCTACCAGTCAATTCTTCTTTGATATCAAATTGACTCAAAAATCATAGCTTCTTCATAACACTTTTTCTCTTTATCTGTATTTGTGTCTTTTCCAAGGGATAAACGACTTTAGTGTACAGGCATACCTCGGAGATGTCGTGGGTTCAGCTCCAGACCACTACAATAAAGCAAATAGCACAATAAAGAATGTCACACAATTTTCTTTGGTTTCCCAGTGCATATTAAAGTTATGTTTAGAATATACTGTAGTCCATCAATTCTGCAATAACATTATGTCTAAAAAAGCAATGTATATATCTTAATTAAAAGTACTGTATTGCTGAAATGCTAACCATCATCTGAGGCTTCAGTGAGTCACTGTCTTTTGCTGGTGGAGGGTCTTGCCTTGATATTGATGGCTGCTGACTGATCTAGTGGTTGCTGAAGGTTAGAGTGGCTTTGGCAATCTCTTAAACTAAGAACAATGAAGTTTGCCACATCAATTGACTCTTCCTTTTAGGAAAAATTTCTCTGTAGCATGCAATACTATTAACCCACAGCAGAACTTCTTTCAAAATGGGAGTCAGTCCTCTCAGACCCTGCCCTGGCTTTTACAACATGTTTATGTAATATTCTAAATCCTTTGTTGTCATTTCTATAACCTTCACAGCATCTTCATCAGGAGTAGATTCCATCTCAAGAAACCACTTTCATTGACCGTCCATAAGAAGTGACTCCTCATCTGTAACAGTTTTATCATGAGATTGGGGCAATTCAGTCACATCTTCAGGCTCCACTTCTAATTCTAGGTCTTTTGCTCTTTTCACCACATTTGCAGTACTTCCTCCACTGAAGTCTTGAATCTCCCAAGTCATCCATGAGGGTTGGAATCAACTTCTTTGAAACTCCTGTTAATGTTTATATTCTGACTTCTTCCCATGAATCACTAATCTTCTTAATGCCATCTAGAATGATGAATCCTTTCCAGAAGGTTTTCAATTTACTTTGCCCAGAGCCATCAGAGAAATTACTATCTATGGCAGGTATAACCTTGCAAAATGTATTTCTTAAATAATAAGATTTGAAAATCAAACTACTCCTTGATCCATGGGCTGCAGAATGATGTTGTGCTAGTAGGCATGAAAAAAAAAAAAACATTAATCTCACTGTACATCTCCATCAGAATTCTTGAGTGACCGGGTGCATTGTCAGTCAACAGTAATAATTTGAAAAGAATCTTTCTTTCTGACCAGTAGGTCTCAATAGTGAGCTAAATATATTTAGGAAAGTATGTTGTAAACAGATGTTCTGTCATCCAGGCCTTGTTTTTCCACTGATAGAGCACAGGTAGAGTAGACTGAGCATAATTTTTTAAGGGTCCCAGGATTTTCGGAATGGTAAAAGAGCATTAGCTTCAACTTAAAGTCCCCAACTGCATTGGCCCCTAACAAGAGAGTCAACCCTTCCTTTGAAGCTTCGAAGCCAGGCATTGACTTCTCTCCTCCAGCTATAAGTATTAGATGGCATCTTCTTCCAAGAAAAGCTGTTTAGTCTACATTGAAAATCTGTTTTTTAGGGTAGCCACCTTCATTAGTTGTCTTAGCTAGATCTTCTGGGTAGCTTGCTGCAGCTTCTACATCAGCACTTGCTGCTTCACTTGCACTTTGTGATATGGAGAGGGCTTCTTTCCTTAAACCTTATGATCCATCCTCTGCTAGCTTCACACTTTTCTTCTGCAACTTCCTCACCTTTCTCAGCCTGCATAGAATTGAAGAGAGTTAGGGCTTTGCTGTGGATTAGGCTTTGGCTTAAGAGAATGTTGTGGCTGGTTTGATCTAGTTTTAGACTACTAAAACTTTCTTCACATCAGCAATAAGACTTACACTTTATTTTCATTTGTGTATTCACTTTTAATTTCCTTCAAGAACTTTTCCTTTGTATTCACAAGTTGGCTAACTTTGGTGCTACAGGCCTAGCTTTTGGCCTGTCTCAACTTTCTACATGGCTTCCTCACTAAGCTTAATCTTTTCTAGCTTTTGATTTAAAGTGAGAGTTGCGCGACTCTTTCTTTCACTTGCAGAGATGGGGGAACAGCAGGTCAGTGGAGCAGTCAGAATACACACAAACATTTTTTAAGTTTGCCATCTTGTATGGGCACAGTTCATGGTGCCCCAAAACAGTTAAAATAGTAACATCAAAGATCACTGATCACAGCTCACCAAAACAAACGTAACAATAATGAAAAAAGGTGTGAAAAATTGAGAGAATTACTAAAATGTGACACAGAACCATGAAGTGAGCAAATGCTATTTGAAAAATGGTGCCAGTAGACTTGCTCCATGCAAGGAAGGTTGCCACAAACCCCCAATTTGTAAATACCACTATCTGCAAAATGCAATAAAGTGAAGTGCAATAGAACAAGGTATGCCTGTATTAAAATATAATCCCAAACATTAAATATATTCTCTCTGTTACATAGAAATGAAATCAGCAAGTTTCAGGCAAATAATGTGGTATGGGGTTTTTGTTATTGTTGTTAAAGTATAATTGATTTACAATGTAGTGTTTCTGATATACAGCAAAGTCATTCATATATATATATACATATACGTAGATATACTTTTTCTTATTCTTTTCTATTATAGTTTACTATGGGGTTCTTTTAATTAATATAAAATACTCCCTTTTCTAGATGTAGAAACGTTATCAAGAGAAAACTTGGCTCTAAATACAGAAGTTTTGAAATGTTATGAGGAATTAAGGTTATCTAAATCAGTATATTTTCATATTTTGAGAATGGAGTTATAAGAGGAAAAAAACCACAATTTCTTATAATTCAAAAAATTACAAAAGTATAATTTGGGGATGAAAACATAGATATGTTTCATATATGCTGAAAAGTGTATAATTAATTTTTACAGCTCAATAAAATTTTGTTTTAATTAAAGCAAAAAACTGAAAGAATAACAGTTCTTATTCAACAACAAAAGTTCTTATTCTCAAACAAAAGCTGAAAGAATAACAGTTTTCATTACATTTTCTATTAAATACTTATAGTAATAATTACTTATAGACTTTAAGAATATTAATTAATTTAATTCTCACAGCTGAGTTAACTATTACTATGAATTTCATTCAGCAGACCAAGAAAGCTGAGATAAAGAAGTTGAATGACTTGCCAGGGCACACATGAGTAGCATTATTGGAGACAAAATTTGACTCTAAGCAAACAATTAATTTGAAAATCCATTTTAAAACATGACAAATGCAGTCATTATACAAGATTAATTAAATTAGGAAAAACGCATGTGTGAGGAAAAAAATGATATTCTCATCTATTTCTTTATCCTGAATATTTTTTGCTGTGAACTTACCACGTATTTATTAGTGAGAGAAAATATACAAAATTCAGACAAAGAAATAATGGTAACAAAACAAAATAAACGCTAAACTTGAAAAGTTAAAGGGGACTTCCCTGGCGGTCCAGCGGTTAAGACTCCGTGCTTACACTGCAGGGGCCACGGGTTCCATCCCTGGTCAGGGAACTAAGATCCTGCATACTACGTGGCATGGCCAAAATAAGATAAAATAAAATAAGTAAATAAAAGTTAAAACTTTAAGTACAGGTATTAAAAAGGTTGTTAGCTAGAGCTGTCACCCCAGAAGGTGGAATAACATATTGAAGGGGTCCATGAGGAAGGTCAATTTAAACAAGCTTTCTGTCTAAGGTGTTTGTTACAGTCTACAGCTATCCATACACAATACAAAAACATTTTATGTGGGATCCTAACATGAGCCTAGAGGTGAGAAGAACTGGAGTGCCTATTTTAATAATTTTTTACTTATCAATCAAAATTACCCAGATAGAAAATAAGTCTACAATAGATAGAAGGACAAGGAGGAGGGAAAAGGGGATGGGGAAGAATAGAAGGAGGGGAAAAAAAGAAAGAGCAGAGGAGAAGCAGGAAGAGAAGGGGGAGGAGGAAGAGAAGGAGGAAGTGAAGGGGGCGGAGGAGGGAAAAAAGGAGGGGAAGGAGGAGGAGGAGGAGGGGGAGAAGTGGGAAGAGGACGAGAAGGGAAACACAACTTTTTGTGGTAACTAAGCAAGAGGCCCTTCCTTCTATGAAACACTCTCAATTCTTCAAATAAAGGAAGTCTCCAGCTTCCTTGTGTATTCCTTGCACCAATATAAAGAAAAACATGACTAGCAGAAAGAATATTTCTCACATACTCACTACTCTTTTAATGCAGTCTCAATACTCACAAAAGGAAATCATCTAATGAAACTCTGTATGATACTAATAGTCATCAGTCTAGTCCATTTTGATTGTTGAATGCAGAACCAGGAAACATAGTATATAAGGAAAATATGAAGAATAGAAAAACATTAAAATTATCTATGAGAGAATACAATCCTGATTAAAAATAAATATATAAGGGATTTTTATATACATATATTTGTGTATGGGTATTTGTGTGAGGTACACACACACACACACACACACACACACACACACGAGTATGGAGTGGGATATAACCCTCTGCATAGACAGGCATCTATCTTGCCCCTTCTGGATTTGGTGGCAAGGGGAACTGAAACACATGCTGGCTGCTTTGCCATAAGATTCTTTTTGCCTCTGATGCAAGAATCTTGTGTTCTTGACAAAATCTGTGAAAGTCTGGCAGGCTAACATTTTCTTGGAACTCAGCTAAAATCTCAGGCCCTTTACTGTCTTTACAAATATATTATAACTGTAGCAGTGATACTGGATCTGAATCCACCAACCAATCAACAAACAAAAAGAACGCACTGAAAATATATTTTAACAATTGAAGTAGGAAAAAAATAAGCTAAATGGATTGTATATGTTTTTTTAAATTTGTCTCAGAAAGAAGTTAAAATTATAATTAGAATTTATTCAAAGATGATGACATTGATCTTTACATAGTAAAAATTATGTAGATAGGACAGGTTTGGAACACAAATATACTCATAGAGAAAAATGAATAAAAATAACAAAAATTAAGTATTAATCCAAGAACTGAAGAAAGTTAACTAACAAGATCCAAGGGCAGACCTAAGAAATTATAACTGATAAACTGAGAGTTGTTCTTTTTTCTTTTGAAGGCACAAAATTAATTGGCTATTGGAAAATCTAATAAAGAAAATCAGGAAGAAATCACATTTACAATATCAGAAGTGGAAAGCTGAATATAAAGATTGACAGATCAACAATTTCATTTGTGCCTGAGAAATTATTTATTTCCTGATCTAAATCATCTGATAAGAGAAAATAAATGATGATAAGTCAAGAAATTAAAAATCTGGAACAATTTCAAGAATTATAAAAGAAATATTCCTACATTCTTTTCTAGTAAATGTGGAAATCTGGAGGAAATAGGCACTCTCTCAGGGGAATATGAACTAGAAATTGCCATGTAGGAAAGAGAACACCTACACTGAAAAAAAAACATGGGTATTAAAAAAGTTTAATAGTAAGAATAATCTAAGACAAAATTAAAATGCTCATGAAGGAATAAGATACTGAGAAGTTAACCTAAGTCTGGCATTGTGATTTATTATCAGGTTGTATACAAAAGAATTAGAAACAAATGTTTATGTAATTCCCTCCTGAAATCAGTTCTGGTAGTTGTCTCATTAACGTTTCCACCTCACTGGTTTGTTATTGTTATTTTGCTTTTCTATTTGTTTGTTGTTCATTTGTTTGGGGGTTGTATGTGGTGATGTGTGTGTTTCTATGTGTGTAGTTGCTTTTCTTAAACCCAAGCAAATATACTTGATCCCATTTACTTAAGCATGAATTATCAGTGCTTGATTTACATTGTCTTAATTCTTTTTGAATAAAGCCATGGGGAAATTATCTTCAAAATAGCAGAGTGGACATTATAACTTGTTTAGACTTCAAACAGTTACCTATAAGATGGAATTAAAATTCATTTTCTCTTAAGAGATTTATCTTTTATTTTTCTGGTCCAGCTTTATGTAATCAATCTCAAGGCCAACAATACTGGGTTCGGATTAAGTTCAGTGAGAGTGAGATTGATTTCTGGGTTGTTTAAAATATTGACATTAAAATAAAGTTAACTTTAAAAAAACGAATTTTTCCTTAGAAATTTTCACATAAATGTTCTCTGGTAATTTTTCTTTTAGTTTCATATCATTATATCTTTAAAAATCCATAGAGACAAAAACTTTCTAGTCCATGTTTTTTGAGAGTGAAAATTAGTCAGTTATTAAATATTCTAACATTATGTTTCCTACATATAAAATTTTAAATATGTACTATTTAAATAATGAATCCCAAAATAAAGAAATTAAAACATACCAAATCTTTATTTTGGGCAGTTTCATCTGATTTGGGCAATATATATTGTTTGGAGAAATAAAACTTGAAGAGCTCTCTAAAGAAATAAATTGAAATAGGAAAAGCTTTTAGATGAAGAATTTTGTATTGTTGAATATAATTTAATTACTAGAAGATATGTCCCAGATATCTATCTATATCTATCTATATCTATAAATAATTTAGTTCATGTTCTATATATTTCTGAACTTTTAAATGACAATTATTCAGCATATCTCAAGCCAAGATGTTGTAGATTAGGATAACAATTATGGGAATGCTACTCCCTGTGCCTGAGAATTTATTTCCTGATCTAAATCATCTGATAAGAGAAAATAAATGATGACAAGTCAAGAAATTAAAAATCTGGATGCTAACATATGACAAGTAAAAAATAAGAATAGAGCTGAATTTGTGGCAAGGTAAAAATAGTCTCTCAGTAGATATTTTCCTTATTTTTCAAGTAATACTTTTCTGAGGAAATATTTACAAATATATAAAAGGTATTTCATCTTCTAAACCAAATTTACCAACTTACCTAAATCCATTCCAGACTTTTTGAGGAAAAAACCCTGTATTTATCAAAGGCCAATTTACACAAAGAAGCTGAATCCCCAAATTTTCTATATCCTTAATGTAGTATTCCAGAAACTTACAATTTTGTTCTCCAGTAAACATAGACTCACCATTTACTAGCTCCCACATATTGAGAGAAAAAAAGAAAATAAATAAGAAGAGGAGATAAAGGAAAAAAAGGAAAAGAAGTCTATCCCATGGAGCCATATCTCATCTCCATATTGTTCATATTAAAAATCTTGGAGTCATCTTTGTTTCCTCAACTTCATTTTTTCCCCATTCAGTTTCTCAGCTAACCCTGTTTGTCATGTTATTGCAATATATACCAAATCTCATTAGATATCACAATTAATTCAGCAACCATCCATAACCAGCCACCATTTCCTTTTGATAGGGCAATTGTGGTAGCATCCTAACCTTTCTTACAACTCCGTATGATCCTCTTATAATCCAGTCTTTAAATAGAAACCACAGTGAGCATTATTTTATTCTTCAAATATTCCAAATATTTATTTTCCCTGTTTTAGAAATTTGCACTTGCTGTTCTCACTGATGATTGGATATTTTTCTTTTCATTATTTTATCCTAGCTCAAATGCCCCCTAATTCAAAACTTTTTTGTTTGTTCTTTGTTTGTTTTAATGGCTACTCTAAATTATGATTTCTTCATTTTCTACTAGAAAACAACATTTTAGGTTCTGGAGAGCACTGATCACTACTGGAAAATGTTTTATTCTACTTTGTCTCGCAAATAAAATATAAGCTTATTTTGAGTGAGTACTTTTATGCGTTTTTCAAAGGGTAACATATACACCCTGTAATGAATATTTTTAAATATCTGAATTAATGAATAAATGGATAAGTGCATTTATTTTCCCAATAATATTCATGAAATATAAACAGAAATTTAATCACATAAAAACAGTGAAGATTAACCTTGTAAACTATTTTGCTTTATGCTTAAACAGACATACAATAAAGAATCATACAAATAGTTATAAAACAGATTTAGAAATTTAAAAATGCATATATCATACAGGAATGCTTGAATTGCTGTAGGTTAGACTGTATCAATAAGAAAATGAATGGCTCAAAAATAATTTAGATTTTATTTCTACAGTAATATTGATAGACAATTAAATAAAGCATTTGGCCTTCAAGCATTATATTTATTTATTTATTCATCCATCCATTTATTTAATAAATATTTATCAAGTGTTATCATGTTCTAAGCTCTGTACTAGAAAGAAGGACCCAGTTTGAGAAGAAGCAACAATATAACACATCTCATGAAACTTAGCAATAATTCTAATGGATGTATAATTCAGTAACAATTTTCTTGCAGGAATAAATGCAATAATCATAAAAAGTACTGAAGGCAAGTCCTACTGAGAACTAAGCTTTAATATTTAGCAGTTAGTATTTTATCAGAAACATCACAGCATCCTTACTAGAAGACAACAGCATGATGAGAAGGAATATTCATAGGGACTGCCTGATTAAACAATGTTTGAAAGGCAACCCAAATATCAAAGACATAACCTAAATGTATACTAGGTGCCTAAGAATAGAATAAACAATATAGAAAAGCAAATAAACAGTGATTTAAAAGTAAACTCAGAAACTCTCCCACACCATGGATAAGGACTACATTGCAGAATCTTGTTTAGAGGACAGTCTTCTGATATAAATGAACTCATGTTTCACAGAGTGATATTGAAATGCATATTCTAAAGCTCTCTGTGTTATTATATGTTAGGGGCATTATCTTCCTGAAATAACATCAAAATTTGAAGAAGATTTTGAAGATGCCTCATCACATTTGTCTTCCATAGTTATCATTGCAGTCCCATTGATAAATGGTAAAAGTTAACAGATATTTTTTTAGAAGTCAGCAATTCAGAATCAACTTTTTAATGAAATGACTATGCAGTATTTGTCTTTTCATTAAAATGTGTTTCATTTATTTGAGGTCATTTCTGCTGAAAGTGTTTATTGCAAAACAAGAGTGTTATGAGTCAATGGAAAAACACATTTGCTGAATAAAAAGTGTTTAATTTATATCATACACTTGAGGAAGAAGTTGATACTAACATAATAGTAGGGGACTTTAACACCCGACTTACATCAATGGACAGAGCATCCAAACAGAAAATCAATAAGGAAAGACTGGCCTTAAAGGACACATTCTACCAGATGGACTTAATAGTTTTCCATAGAATGTTCCATCTAAAAGCAGCAGAATACACTTTTTTTTTCAAGTGCGTATAGAATATTCTCCAGGATACAGCACATGCCAGGATACAAAACAAGTCTCAATAAATGTAAGAAGATTAAAATCATATCAAGCATCTTAATTTTAACTACAGTGGTATGAGATGAAATTAACTACAAGAAAAAACTGGAAAAAATACAAACACAGGAAGCTAAATGATATGCCACCAAATAACCAATAGGTCATTGAAGAAATCAAAGAAAATTTTTTTTTTAAATCTGGAGAAAAATGAAATTGGAAACACAGTTATCCAAAATCTATGGGATGCAGCAAAAGCAGTTCTAAGAGGGATGTTTACAGTATACAAGCCTACCTTAGGAAACAAGAGAAATCTCAAATAATTTAACCTTGTACCTAAAGGAAACAGAAGAACAAACAAAACGCAAAGTTAAAAGAAGAAATGAAATAATAAAGATCAAAGCAGAAATAAATGAAGTACAGACTAAAAAACAATAGAAAAATAATCAGGGAAACTAAGAACAGGTTCTTTAAAAAGATAAACAAAATTGGTAGACCTTTAGCCAGATTCATCAAGAAAAAAGAGAGAGCCCAAATAAATCAGAAATGAAAGAAGAAAAGTTGCAAATGACACCACAGAAATACAAAGGATCATGAGATCACTAAGAATAATTATATGCTAATGAAATAGACAGCCTGGATGAAATAGATAAAGTCCTAGAAATGTACCATCTCCTACCACTAAATCAGGAAGAAATAGAAAATATGAACAGACCAATTACCAGTAATGAAATTGGATTGGAATTAAAAAACAACAACAACAGCAACAACAAAAGTCCAGGACCAGAAAGTTTCACAGGTGATTTCTACCTAACATTTAAAGAAGAGTTAACATCTATCCTCCTTAAACTATTCCAAACAATTGAAGAGACAGGGATCCTTCTGAACTCACTCTGTGAGGCCAGCATCATCCTCATATCAAAACCAGACAAAGACACCACATAAAAAGAAAAAAAAAAAAAAAAAAAAAAAAAAAAAAAAAAACTGTAAAGA
>NW_020174917.1:3233432-3238966 GCF_003031525.2 Neophocaena asiaeorientalis asiaeorientalis | reverse complement strand
ACAAAAAAAGACCCCAAAAAAAAAAAAAAAAAAAAAAAAAAAAAAGCAAAAAAACAAAAACTGTAAAGACCCTGAATAGCAAATTAAACCTTGAGAAAGAAGAACAAAGCTGGAGGTCACACATTCCCTGACTTCAGACTATAATACAAAACTACAGTAATCAAAATAGTATGGGACTGACACAAAAAACAGACCAGAGATCAGTGGAATAGAATAGACAGTCCAGAAATGAACCCATAGTTATATGGGCAATTAATCTATGACAAAGGAAGCAAGAATATACAATGGGGAAAGATAGCCTCTTCAATAAATGATGTTGGGAAAACTGGACAGCTACATGGAAAAGAATTAAACTGTACTGCTTTCTCATACCATACACAAAAATCAATTCAAAATGGATGAAAGACTTAAATGTAAGACCTAAAATCATAAAACTCTTATAAGAAAACATAGACTATACATATTTTGACATTGGTCCTGGCAATATGTTTTTGGATCTCTCCTCAAGCAAGGGAAACAAAAGCAAAAATAAACAAATGGACCTACATCAAATTAAAAAGCTTTTGCACAATGAGGGAAACTATCAACAAAATGGAAAGGCCTGCTACTGAATAGAAGACATTTTCACAAATGATATACCCAATAAGGGTTTAATGAAGTATACAGAGAACTGATACAACTCTATATCAAAAACAACAAGCTGGGTTAAAAATGAGCAGAGGACCTGGGTAGACATTTTTTTTTTTTTGCAGTACGTGGGCCTCTCACTGTTGTGGCCTCTCCCGTTGCGGAGCACAGGCTCCAGATGCGCAGGCTCAGTGGCCATGGCTCACAGGCCCAGCTGCTCTGTGGCATGTGGGCACGGGGCACGAACCCATGTCCCCTACATCGGCAGGCGGACTCTCAACCACTGCGCCACCAGGGAAGCCCAGGGTAGATGGGCTTGTGAAAAGATGCTCAATGTCACTAATCATTAAGGAAATGCAAATTAAAACAACAGTGAGTTACTGCCTTACACCGTCAGAATGGCAGTCATCAAAAAAGAACAAATAACAAGTGTTGACAAGGATGTGGACAGCAAGAGAACCCTTGTGCACTATTGGTGGGACTGAAAATTGTTGTGTCCACCATGAAAAACAGTATGGCGTTTCCTCAAAAGACTAAAAGTAGAACTGCTGTATGATCCTGCAATTACACTTCTGGGTATATACCCAAAGAAAACAAAAACTCTAGTTTGAAAAGATATATGCAGTCCAATGTTTATTGCAGCATTATTTACAGTAGCCAAGTTATGGAAGCATTCTAAGTGTCCATCCATAGAGGAATGGATAAAGACGATGCGGCATATATATATATATATATATATATACACACACATATATACAAAAAATAGATTATTATTCAGCCATTAAAAAAAATCTTTCCATTTGTGACAACATGGATGAATTAAGAGGGCATTATGCTAAGTAAAATGTCACAGGATCTCACTTATATGAGGAATCTAAATATCAAAACAAACAAACAAAACAAAACAAAATGAAAACAGAGAAATACAGAGAAAAAACAGATGATTTCCAGAAAGGAGGGGGTGAGAGAGTAGATGAAATAGCTGAAGAGGATTAAGAGGTACCAACTTCCAGATACAAAATAAGTCACAGGGATGTAATATTCAACATAGGGAATATGGTCAGTAATATAGTAATAACATTGTATGGGGACAGATGGTTACTGGATTTATTGTGTTAATCATTTCATAATGTATACAAATGTCAAATCATTATGCAGTACACCTGAAACTAACATAATATTGTATGTAAACAATATTTCAATTACAAAAAACAAGTTCGGTTAAGGGATGAGTTCTATGTCTTCTCTGTCCAAGTGAATTTACTTTTATCCAAGAACAACCAAAATACACTTTTTGAAAGGGAGATTCTAGTTTCTTTACATCATAAAAATGTGTAAAAAAGAGAGACTAGCTTGTGGTACTATTCTTTCAGATTTGACTTCTTAACTATGTGAGAAATGTATTCATTGCTTATGTATGTGAGAAATGTATTCACTGCTTATGTATCACAAAATACCATATTAGACATTGATAGAATCTGGAAAAAGAAATTGGAGGTCTAACATATTAACATGCTTTATTTTTTAATTATTATGAATAATATACTTTGTCAAAAAAAAAAAACTAAGAGAAATGCTAGATTAAAACTGATATTGGGCACATATAAAAACCAGGAAATACAGGCACACTAGGAATAAGTAATTTTGAAGAGGTAATGACTAAGGATTTGTCTACCGTGTCCAAGAAGACAAATATTAACTAAATCCATACATAGTGATACCACATTTGATAACATCAGAAACAAAGTAGAATTCTCAACAAAAAAAACAGAGGAAAGAGAAGCGATTACCTGGAATGGAAAGAATGTTAGGTCACAGCAGATCTCAACAGCGTCTGTGCAAACAAGAAATTAGTGGAAGATTATCTTCAAATTTCTGAGAAAAAAATCAAGTTGACCTATTATTATCAATTCTTTTCTGCTAATTTTCAAGAAGATTAATAAAGATACCATATGCAAACAAAAATGGTAGATTTTACTATTAGCAGGTTCTCACACACAGAAACATGTAGAGTAAATTTTTCATGAAGAAGGGATTGAAATTTATAAAGACTGCATTGGGTTGGTGATGGTCAGTTTATGAAGATAAAGATTCATTTCACAAAACAGCATTACAAAACTAAGAGATAAGTGTTATTTAAACAATTGGTAGGATTTATAGAATTTGAAAACTATGTCCTGATTTTTTACTTTTTTTGAGAAATTACTTTGCAATAAGTTCATTGAAAGAAATAAACTAAGTATTTTCTATTTTTGTTGGAACAAGTATACAGTTTAAATTATGGTTAAGTACAATTTAATAAAGGTAGCTGAAACAGAGTTAGGATAATTCAGAGGAGACAGAGTTTGGCATGTATTGAATGAATGAGTAAATGAGTATAAAATGTGCGTTAGAAAGACTATTTTGAATTCATTAATGCAAATTTAATAAATAATAATTGATAATCAGGTAGACAAACATTCTCCTTCTTTAGAAAATTAGTGAAATACTAATTTTTAGTACTAATACTAAAAAATAGTGAAAATTAGTATTTTAGGGGAAGATTTCTAAGCAGAGCAGTGGTAAAGGTCTAGTTTAACATAATATTTTCTTGAGAGTAATGGCTACAAAAAAAATAAGCAATGATTAAATCAATTGTGTGAATATAAGATAGTAGAAAGTTTCTAGGAAGAAAGTGTTTTTTGTTTTGTTTTGTATTGTATTGCATCATATTGTATTTTTGAAATAATAATACAGAAGTCACCCTTTTGCCTCTCTATGGCATTGGCTGAGTGAGGATATAGGGTGATTTCAGCTACCTTGTGAAGGAGAACAAGCCTAAGATGATGAGGCTATAAAATAGAGAGCATCAATGAGTTGCTGAATCAGATATACTTTGATGCTAATCTAGCTTTAGAATTTAATTTATATGAGTCAATTGGTCATCTTTACTGTTTAAGGATTTTAACTTGTCTCCAGGCCTAGGGTGTTCATATGCTTGTGACTGTCTGAAATGGAATGCATATTAGACAAATAGAGTTGAGCCCCTCATGGAGTCTAAGTAACCAGAGGTTTAAAAAACTCTCTGCGAAGATGTCAAAGTAACTGAAGATATGTGCAGAGGAAACTGATGTGATAATGTTGGTGGTGAAATGAGGAAGCACAGAATTTGGAAAAAGGACATTTAATTCCAAAGGCTCATTTAAATGGCTTGATGTTTGCAATATGAGTAGGTTTGTTTGTTTACTTTTTAAGATTGCTGTCCTTTTACTAAGTTTAGCACCCATAAATGAAGTCTGCATAAATTTACCTTCCAAGAGATATAATTTTTGCTATTAATTTTTTGAATTTCAGGTCAAGAAAGGGTTATGTAGGCATAAAATACGGAGAGTATAGACTTGTTGCCTGTGGTACATCTCAGAAAAGATATTGCTGTCTACCATACAGTTGAGTATTTCTTTTGTTCTTCTAGTTTTTTCCATCCTTCTTACAATTTCTTGTTTCCATTGTCAAGGCAGATATTTCCCCAGACAAAGTTAAACAGGCAAGACTTTATTCAAGGCTCTTGCAATAGGGAGAGAATCCTAAACTCAGTCTGAGCTCAACTCCACTGAAAAAAAAGGGCTGGAGAGATTTTAAGAGCTGGGGCAGAGGGATCTTAGGCCATCTGTGTTTGCTAATCGGCTTGACCCAAAGGAAAGTAAACATTCTCTTACTGTCATAAGAGGCAGTTTTATAACTTGGAGCAAGTCTGTTTCCTAAATTAGTCTTTTGCTCCGCCCCCACCTCCTTTCCTAGCTCCCAGGTAGACTGAGAGATAGGGTCAATATTGTCTTTGAGGATTACATTTCAAAGGAATGGCTCCCAGCTCCTTGAGAAAGACAGTCCTAGGTTATAAGAGCCTTTCAGAAAGATTTATATCTCAAAAAGGCAAAGAAAGAATTTACAATTATAAGTTTTCTGAAATAAATGCTCTCTTTTTGGGAAGTCCAGGACCTAGAGGCTTGTAGAAGCCAAGTTTTGTCTGAGGGAATGGTAAGGTTGTCTTTGACACTATCTAACAAGAAGTGACCAATAAAACAAGGAAAAGTCAGTGTGTGATATTCTGGTTCTCTTTCTTCACCGCTGTCATAGCTGAAGCTTTCAGAAGTGACATGGTGGTATTGTAACTTGGTGGGGTCTCATACAGCCTTGGACTCTGAGTAACTGTGTAGATCACAGCTCAACCACCGACCTGAGTTGGACATGGAGACTAAGCAAAGTGTGTGTTTATTAAACCACTAATACTTGGTGTTTCTTTGATACTGCAGCATGATCTGGCACTGCCTGACTAATGCGGACATTGGTTTTGAGAGTAGAGTGCCATCTCAACAAATCTAAAATGTGTGACAAGATTATCAGTTGGGAGTGGAGGAAACAATTAGCAGAGACTGGATAGATGTCACTTTAAAGCAGTGGGAGAATATTTGGTAACACCATGTCTGAAAAATCTTCTGAGGCTGATTGCATGTCCAATTATTTTGTAGCTCTAGGGGAAGAGGTCAAAAAAAAAGTATATTAGTGTTTTTGGTTGTTATTGACTGAATTTTATCAGGTATTACCAGAAAGAGATAAGGAAAGAATTTGCTGAAAAGCAGAAATGAAAGGAAGTAAAAACGTTCTGGAACTTTGGACCTTGATGCTATGAGGCTCAAACAGTAAGAGATAATTGATAAAGGTTTTGAGAGGCAGCACCCTATCAAAACTCAGCATTTTGACAAAGATAAAAATAAGAGTGTAGTCTTCCCATTTATTTCAAAAATTCTCAGAGGATTCAAGTGCCTCAGGGACAAAGATCAGATTAAGGATATGGAGGACAGTTAAACCTCAAAATCAAATTAACTGATTTAGAGGAAATTGGCCCATAATTTTTCCCCAGAAGCCCAAGA
>NW_020174917.1:3230833-3233338 GCF_003031525.2 Neophocaena asiaeorientalis asiaeorientalis | reverse complement strand
ATCTATATGTGTGTGTGTATATATATATATATATATATATATATATATATCCTCTGAATATATATATGTATTCAGATATGAATTATGATACATATCAGATATGAAAATTATGTCTTAATCAGGACTGTAGGTATGAATATTTGCTAACATATACAATGGGCTAACATCAAATAGATAAAAATTTTACTCTGTTTTGAGAGAGTAATATTGCTAAAGCAAGTACAAACCTGGAATAACAGTAGTCAAAATGAAATTGCTGTTACTATTTGAGACTTTTGCCCCTTCCCCCAAATTCTTTAATTGGCCATGAGTTTAAAAAGTTGAACCAGTCTAGCAAAGGTACATTCCCTCATGAGAAGCCAAAAATAATAAGGAAAAAGAAGCATCTCCCTGAGTTCAGGGCTAGGATCATTGAAGAAAATTCACCCTGGTACAAATCCTATAGAGCAGAATCAGGGACTAATCAATTAATATTCACCAACACTATTTATTGTAGGGCCTGCTCACAATGTCTATTCAGCAGGATTTCACAAATGCTACAGTCCTATGACTGTTCAGGGTCTTTTACTTCTTCCTTTCTGAGAAGGAGTATTTAGTGCAGGTAACCAGACCTTGTTTCACCATCAACTATTGGGAGTTTGTGTGTCCTTTAGTTCATAGCTTTTTCAGATTAAGAGCCACCACAACTAGACCTGTTGTTGAAATTACTACACAGCACATAGACATTCTGGAATTTGAGCTGGATACAGTGACAATGGGTTTTTAGATTGTTTCCTTTGGGGATGATTGATGTGGTAAAAGAAAAATAAAATGTACAAAAACAGAAACAAAGTGGTATTTGGCAACAAAAACATGAATAAAAATTAATGTTCGGCAGATAATCTATTTGACACCCTACATTAACCAGTCCTTTCGCATTTGAGTGCAGAATTGTCATATGAAAAGTCTGACTAATGAAGCATGAGACAAAGTGGTTGTATGCTACTGTAAAGCTTATTGTCCCCCTGACACAGTGTATTCTGAGGTCACATATTGAGATGCTGCTATCATAATGAATCCATCTGAGTATCTGGGTGACTTCATGGAATAAAGGACCCTTCAGCTATGGCCCACAGTTCCTACATGGGACATGCAATTTGGAATAGAAATGAGCAATTAATCCACTGAGAGTTTAGGGAGAGTTTTTTCACAGCATAACCTAGATTATCGGTAATAATACACACTTGATTGACTGAAAAGAAACATATTGAAAAGATCAGTGATCCATGCTCATGTTCTCTTATGTTCTGAAATCAGTGCTTTCTTATAAAACATGTACATCGATAATCACCACATGGGTACTAGTATTGAAATCTGAGAAAATCATACAAAATTTAGCAGGAATCGTGAACTAATTGGAATTATGAATTAATTTAAAAATGTGAACTAAATGTCACGATGAGGTACAGATCTGATAAATGATAGTTGGTATCTGTTAATCTTAAACACCATCAATTCTGTGTAATATTTATATTTTATTGGAAATAGTGTAATATAAATTAATATAAAATACTACTCTAAAAATTTAAGAAATATTGAAAAAGTCACCTAAAAAAAAAGTTACCCTAACACAAGTGAAACTATTCTGTATTTTCCCTGCAGTCTGTTCGTATTTTTGTTCTATATTTTTCATATTATCAAATAATTTATCATTTATCAAAAAATATTTATACTGATAATTCTGATAGGTATTTAATATTACACAAACCAGAGATATAATAATTTACATAAATAATATACTTCTTCAGAGATAGCATAAATTGTTCAGCTATATATATATATATAAAACCTCTGCTAAAAACTGCTATGCAAGAAACATTCCACATGATTCATATTATCTCCTTAAAATAATTGAGGAGTATTACTACTGTTTATGATTATTGTAGTATACTGATAAACTGCTTTCTGAAGAATGAAACTATTATGTAGCTATTCATGAGGTACAGCTTCTTCAGTTTCACTCTTTTTTTGGCAATATATTGACACGCTTATTGACCATAACATTTCAGTATGTCCTAACAATCAGAAATTGAATTCTGTTTGTCGTTTTCTGGCTCTTTCTGTCTCTGTATCTGTCTCTCTTTACACATAAACACACAGACACAGAGACACACACACACTCCCTCATTTTATTCCCCTCCTCCCTCCCTTCTTTCCTCCTCCCCTCCTCCCTTCCATCCTTCTTTTATTCCTTCTTTCTTCTTTGCCTTGTTTTCTTATTTCTTTCACCTGTTAATGCAAATAATCTTCTATTATTTTTCCATACATATATATATAAGAAGCATATACAGACATCTTCTACATTGCTAGATGCTACCAATCTGAACCCTACTCTAACACTGATTACTATTATAGTAGTTTCTAAGAAGAAAAGGCAAAGCATATATTTTTAACATAGTACCCCATTGTGTATATATATATGTTTATATATATATAGTATATATATATATGTTTATATATAGTAAC
>NW_020174917.1:3228524-3229709 GCF_003031525.2 Neophocaena asiaeorientalis asiaeorientalis | reverse complement strand
TCGGCAGGCGGACTCTCAACCACTGCGCCACCAGGGAAGCCCCCCATTGTATATTTTTAACTACAACAAAACTCATTAGGATTTTGTGTTTTGTTTTGTTTTTTCTGTTTGCCTTAATTAGGGTTCCATCCAAAACAAGGCTTGGGTTCAGATAATTTATTTAGAGAAGCAATCACATGTATCAGAAATGGGAGACTGGGCAGAATGAAACAAACCAGTAGAGTCAGGCAATCCAAGAGTCAGGTATTGGAATGGATACTGCTCTTAGTTCCCAGGACTCAAGCTTGCAAAGGAACCTCTCAGGAGCTATGTGAATGCCTTCCAGAAGTGTCCACTGAATAAATTTGGCTCTCATCCTCCACTGGTCAAGAATTGTCTCTAAGAGTCAAAACATAATATTTATGAATAAGTGCAAAATAGATTTAAAATATATCTTTTTCATTAATATTTTTAAATTAACTCATGGAAAGATTGAAATAGCATATGTGACTATGATATAAACTTTGTAAACAGGATGAATAGTGTTTTAAGTTGAAAAAATGTAGCCAATGAAAAAAAATTCTTTATTATTTCAGAAGTATTCTACCTGAAGAAGTCAGAGAAATTAATAAACCATTCCTTTCATCAGTGATTCAAGGGCTATACTATTATAAAATGTTATTTAATGTACATAATAAGAGATTTAGCACTGTTAATGACCATAGATGTTTTTTTTGGTAAAGAGAGCAGTATTTTCTTAATCAATTTAAATTTAAGTTCATCACAGTTTTCCCTTGACATATTTATTGGATTGCAGTTTCACTACTAGTATAGAAAATCAAAATGGACTGGATCACAGATTCAGAGTAAGTCATTCTTATCTCACATTAGTATAAATAATTCTGTTTGCTTTAATATCAAAAGCAGAGACATCTAATTATGATTCCTAATGTTGTGCAATGAGTTGAATTAGAAAAGTAATTGGAGAATTACGTCTATTGAATTCTACCGTCCATGAAATAATTCAAAAACAATAAGTATGTACATTTCCCGGGTGTCTAAAATGAAGTCAGTGTGGATAAATAATTACTGGAGAGATTGGTAACAAAAGGAATGTTGACTAGTTGAATGTGATTAAAAATATTTAAAGAAGGGCTTCCCTGGTGGCGCAGTGGTTGAGAGTCCGCCTGCCGATGCAGGGGACAT
>NW_020174917.1:3149384-3228119 GCF_003031525.2 Neophocaena asiaeorientalis asiaeorientalis | reverse complement strand
CCCTGGTGGCGGGGTGGTTGGGAGCCCCCCTGCCGATGCAGGGGACATGGGTTCGTGCCCGGGTCCGGGAAGATCCCAAATGCCGCGGAGCGGCTGGGCCCGTGAGCCATGGCCTCTGAGCCTGCGCATCCGGAGCCTGTGCTCTGCAACGGGAGCGGCCACAGCAGTGAGAGGCCCGCGTACCACACACACACACACACACACACACACACACACACACACATAAAAAAAATATATATATATATATTTAAAGAATATTGTGTATACAATTTGCTACAAATCATGTGGTGCTATGAAGCCCAGTTGCAAAACTATGAAACTAGATTTATAAATGATTAATGTGTACAATAGATCACAGGTAATACTCATTCACATTATTCACAATAACACACATGTTCTGTACTTGCCACTGTCTTTAATAGACCTGTATATTTTCTAAAACAGAAAATATTAATACTCTGAATTATAAATTTTAAATAATAAGCCCAAATCAGATAAAAATTATGTTTGTAAAATTAAAAAGATAATACAAAATACAGCTCTTGCAAATATTTAAAGATGAGTCTCCTATGAATAGACGACAGGGTGCAAATTTATCATGATCATATCATCCATTTAGTTGTAAGAAATTTTCAGAGTATACAGTAGGAAAAAAAAGCTTGTTTCAGCGGTATTTAATACATTTTGAATAACATGTTTAACTTAACCAGTAGGAATATGAAAGCAAGAAAAGTAATGGCTTTTCTTCACATAATAAATACACAGTTATTACCTGCATTTATAGAATCTTGAATCCAAATTCTTATTCAGACATTTCTTGGACAAGATGCTACCTTAAATTAATGAACTTACACATGATGTGGAGTCAGAATATACTCTTTGGATTAATAGTAGTAATGGAAGATACAACACACAAATGAGAGACGACCTGACGTAGTCTAGTTACGGGCAAAAGTAAAAGGTTGATGCCCACTATTACCGATATGATTTAATTATTTCCTGTAAGTTTCATTAATTCATACTGAAAGAGGTGAATATTTCCATTATCAGTAGTTGACATAATAGTCTACTTTTAAACCTTAGAGAAATCAATTGAAAAGCTATTACATCTAGAAATAAGATTCACTAAAGTACCCACTTACAAAGTGAAAATACAAAAATCAATATTTATGCAAGTTAGTCATCCTTTAAGCATCAGTTTAAATATCATCCTCCAGATTATATTTCAAATAAGCTCTTGTATCATTCTCACACCTTGTAATTTTCCTTCATAGTTTTATCACCATGGTAATATTGTGATTATTTATGTTAGAGTTTTATAAAAATTATAAATTTAATATTTCAAACCAAATACTAAAGAAATGTTTAAAATGTGACTGCTTCTAAAGTTCACTTGGAAGAATAAATCAGTGCAAACAGTTAAAACATTTCTGTAAAGGAAAATGAGAAGTGAATACCTACACCACAATCAATGAAATGCAGTACCACTTAAACTATTTAAAATAGTGTGATATTGGCTCAGGAACAGAAAAAAAATTCACATAGCAAAACAATTATATATATAATCAAATAAGTAAGAAAGGAACACTGGCTTTAAATGTTAATATCTTAATTTTTTAAATTTATTTTTCCTTAATAACATAACATACATGATTTCCCCAAGCCTATTAATGAAAACAAATAATTTTAAATGAGATGTCGAATTTAAAACTACACATTTTCCCACTTATTTGAAAATCCAAATTGATATTAAACCCATTCTGGTCAGTCATCACCTGTTTTTCTCAACTCTTCACCATTTTGTGTCTTCTGTCCACTTATTATTGAAATACCTGCAGTAGTGGTATGAATTATCATTGGTATGTGAGCAAGCAGTGATTATACAAATGCAATGGCAGGTGAAAAATCAGAGCAGAGAGCTAGTGTTTCTCTCCATGTTTTAAACACACACACAGAATGATAATCCAACTACTAAACAAGGTCAAAACCACTATCACTGCTCTTCTAACACATACACACACACAATTATAAAAACGGTTCTTCTCCCCAGGACTTCTGACCATTTTCTACACATTTTGACTTTTTTCCCTGCAATATTCAAAGTATGTTAATCTTAAGAAAAAAGAGTATTTTGTGCACATTCAGAATTTTGGCAAGGCAAATTCTTTTGGGTCATATCTGAAGTGGGTGGTACTGGAAAATAAGCTTTCCTTGAGGATCACATAGTTTTTTCAACTCGTTTCTCTCCAGTGGCTGAGTGGGGCCTCAAAGGTCATTTTAAGTCTCAGTGACACAATTTTGTACAACCTTGAAGCTGTTTTTAAAAATACAAAACCTCTTAAAAAATTAATATACTCCCCTATACAGCCCTTGAGTGTCCTCCACCTTCATATGTCATTGAAAGGACATGCTACCCACCATTTAACCTTATTTTCTAATATTCAAATTTTATATAATTTTTCTGATGCATACTTGCACAATCCCTGAGTAGTAAGAACGAAATATGGTGAATTATGTAATGGCTGTCAAAGCCTTTGCCAAAATTAACAAATGCCGTTTCTGTTCACATTTAATTGAAAAAAGCAAGTAACATGGCCACACCTAACAACAAACATGGTAGGGACATTGCATTTCCATCATGTGCCTGCACATTAGATAGACAGAAGCAGTAACGATAACAACGTAGAGTTGGAATGAGCATTAATTTGAGTTGGCAGAGGTAAAATAATTGGAATTGGTTCTGGCACTTAGCACTCAGTGTAAGTATTATTTGTTTTTTGCAGTGTTCTGTATTTCCTGAATTTCATCTATCTTACTAGTCTTGTTAAAGAACCATCTTTCCTTAGCCTTGATCTATATTTTAACTTTACTTTCCGCCCTAGCTTTATTGAGGTATAACTGACAAATAAAACTTGTACATATTTAAGGTGTACAATACATTGTGAAATAATCACCATATTCAAAGTAATTAACATATCCTTCATTTCACATAGTTACCTCTGTGTGTGTGTGTGTGTGTGTGTGTGTGTGTGTGTGTGTGTGTGTGTATGAGAACACTTACAATGGGTATTTACCCAGAAGTGGGATTGCTGGATCACAATGCAGTTCTATTTTTAATTTTTTGAGAAACTCCATAGTTTCTATAATAGTTATATCAATTTAGATTCTCACCAACAGTGTATTAGGGTTTCTGTTTCTCCACATCCTTGCCAACGCTTATTATTTGTCTTTTTGATATTAGCCATTCTAACAGATGTGAAGTGGTATCTCACTGTGGTTTTGATTTGCATTTCCTGATGACTAGTGAAGCTGAGCATCTTTTCAAGTCAGTTGTTTCTTTGTTGATGTTATGTCTCGGTGATCTATCTATTATTTTAAGTGGGGTATTGAAATCCCCTATTATTATATTGCTATCAATAGAACTGCCTTCAGTTCTATCAGTATTTGCTTTATATGTTTAGGTGCTCTGATGTTGGGAGCATATATATTTATAGTTGTTATATCTTTCTGTTGAATTGACCCATTTATCATTATATAATTACTTTCTTTGTCTTCAGAGACAGCTTTAAATTTAAAATCTATTTTGCTTCATGTAATTATAGCTATCCCTGTAATATCTTTTTACAGATTAACAGAATTGATAAGGGAATCTTCATGCTAATGTCAATGATCTGTGCTTAGGGAACTCTAAGCAGTGGGAGTTATTTGGGGTGGCTTGAAATATTACCTATTATATAAAACTATAAAAATAGCTGGTACCCAGTCTGTGGCTCCTTATATCACCATCAAATTTTATAGTTCATAAATTTGATGGGAGTTAGTTTGACTAATCTTTACCAGTTCTGATTCTTCTAGCTCTATATAAGAAGATTAAGGGAAGAATACGGTGTTTCTTTAAACCTACTATTATTAATTGGGCCCATAAATGGATGATTGGCTTTGCTTTCACTTTAAATTTATATGTGACTTGAAAACGGTCAGAGAGCTTGAGGTTTTAAGTTTGAAGATAATTTCAGACAATCATTATAAAATCTCTTTTCCACCAAGTTGTTCTGGGTTGATAGCATCAACTTAGGAGGTGTTTTGCAATGTAACTAATTAGGTACACCAGGAGATTTTGGTTCTGTTTCACATGTGATAACATTAAACATCTGGAGTCAATATTTCTAAATGAGAAAATTTTTAAATAGCATCATTAGTATTATTTACACTTACAAAAACTAATAGAAATATTAAAAATGGAACAAAGATATAAATTCAAAATATGTATTTTTTCTCATCATGGTTTGTTTTATGTATTTTTGTCTCAAAACTTACATCTTAGTTAATATTCTTATCTTTTTGTTTTATCGTGAAACTTTTAAAATTGCCATAGTGCTTTGAATTTTCTTTCACAACCTCAAACAGTACCTGAATAAATAAACCTTATCTTTAAAAAAGCTTTCTGTTTCTACTGAGGCTATAAATTGGAGACGTGCAAAATCATACTCTGTCCAATATTTTATTTGCAAGTACTGATACAGTTAGATAGATGGAAAGATAGAGATAGAGATATAGAAAGAGAGATAAAACCCCCTGAAAAACTGATAGCTGAAAATGCATTTTTAAAAATAAAGAATATTTAGGGCTTATGAGGATTGTTTTTTGGAATCTTATATTTATTTTCCACTTGAGGTACTTGCCTAAATATTAGCAAAAATATTTCTTTATCATACACAATTTATGAGAGATAATTTAGTATCTCTCTTTAATAAAATAATGCTGATTTTCAGATTTTACATATTATTCACAAGCAATATGCCCGTCTTACTATTGATCCAGTCATTACAAAGTGCAGGTAATGTGGGCCAAATCAAAGATGGGATAAAAAAATTTTTTTGTGGACCAAGAGTGGATTTCAAACCCTGTCTCTACCATAAAAATGATCATCCAATACATATTGTTGGGGTATTTGCTGAACAATCTGGAAAATATATAAATTTATAACTTCTACTTTATACCATATACCTATAGCATATTAAGCATGTATTAAATTAAAAATTTTTTAAAAATATTAGTTAAAATACATTCTAAAGCTAAATGTAATTAAAGTAATAATAAAAATACTTATAGAAATACATTTTACTACATACCATTATTACATCTATCCATGTCACTTACAATAAATAGAAAAAAATAATTAGCAAACTAGACCAAGAGTCAGCAAACTATTGTTTGCAGGCCAATCCCAATCCATTGCATGTGCTATGAACTAAAAATGAGTTTTACATCTCTGAGTATTATTAAAACATAAAAGAGAGGGAGCATAACTCCCTACTTCTAAGTATGAGCTGCGTATACTGACTTCCCTCTAAAGAGTACAATATGGAAATGGGGGAAAAAAAGCAACTTCACAGTGGAGAAACCTTACAAACACTACCTCATCTTGGTGATCAAGGTCAACAACAACCATAAATCATGTTGATAGTGTGGACCCTTGATATGATGTGAGAAAATGGTGCTTTACCTCTGTGATCTTCCATCCCCAAACCCATATCCCCAGTCTAATAACGGGAAAGATATTAGACAAACTCCACTAGAGGGGCATATTTCCTAATACCTCAAAACTTTCAAAATCATGAAAAACAAGGAAAGTCTGAGAAACTGTCACAGCCAAGAGGAGCTTAATAAGACATGACAAGTAAAAATGATGTCATATTCTGGATGGGATCATGGGACATAAAAAGGACGATAGGAAAAGACTAAGAAAATGTGAACAAATTATGGACTTTCGTTAATAATAGTGTGTCAATATTGGTTCATTAATTATAACAAATGTACCATATTAATGTAAATTGTTAATAATTGGGACAGTTATGCAAAGATTACATTGGAACTCTGTACTATCTGCTCAATTTTTCTGTAAATCTAAAACAATTCTAAAAAAGTAAAGTCTATTAATAAAAATAATAAAAAGAAGAAGAACGTGTGACAGGAAACATATTTGGCCCACAAAGCCTAAAATGTTTATCATCTGGCCATTTATAGAAATGTTTGCTGATATCTCAGTTACATTTTTAAAAAAATATTTAATCTCCACCAGGCTAATTCAGTTGGTAGAGGATGAAACTTTTAAAAATACTACATTTATTCTATCAGGTTATGATGAATTATGGTGAAATAATGACCCCAAACCTCAGTAGTTTAGTTCAGTTTAGGTAGGAAAAAAAATCCTAATTTTTCCCTTTAGTAATCTAACTTCAGTCAAGTTTCTTTTCTTACTGATCTTACTATATCATATTGAAATTATATTTTGAATGTCTGTCTTACCTACCAGACAGCCAAATCTTAGGAGAAAGGAACTATGCCTGTTTATATTTCCGTTACCAAGTGTACGACCAGGAATATAGAATGGGGGAAAAATATGTATTCAATAGAATTAAAGTCTTTAAATATAACTGCAGGTAAACATGACTGCTCAGTAGCAGGATGAAATATATTATCAAGAATTATCGTACTAAAATCTGTCTCACCTGTAGTGGAAAATGAAACAGAAACAAGTACTGTAGGGGAGAAATTAATAAAGTCAGTTTTGCAGAGTTCAGGTTTTAGTGAGTGATAAACTAGGTTTCAAACTGCTAAAAGGACAACTTAACCTGTGCTCCCTGCAGTTGAAGCACAGAGTCTTAACCAGTGGACCACCAGGGAAATCCCAATATATTCGTTTTATATACCTCATTTTCATCATATTTTTGAGCATAGATAACAATATTTACTCTTAAGAATGTCGTGATAAGTAAATGAATCTATGCCTGCAACCTCCTCAAGCATCTCTAAGACACAGCAGAAATCAAACATGTTAATTTTACTACATTATAAGTCTAAGATAATTACTCATATTTTTATAAAACCTATGAATGCTATACTATATTAATTCTATACTAATGTGTATGTTCAAACAAATGTAAACTGTAAATATATTTTCAAAACATGGAATAATATTATTCACATGCCATTTGGTTTGCTGACATTTATTTCCAAAAGAGCAATTGAATTTGTCTTTCTCATTCTTAGTTTTTATGAAATAGCTATAGAAGTGGAAAAAGAAAGCTTTGTAGTTGTCATTCAAACCTTCCTCAAAATTAATTTAGGAGTCATGGTATGCCTGAGAAACTTTGTGTCTTTAAGGGATTTGCATATATGTTTCAAATAGAAGTATTTGACATAGCATCAAATCACAAATTGTTACAGATTTTGCTCCTTAACTGTAACAAAGGTAGTAGATACATTTTTTTGAAACAGTCACTAATCTTACTAATATAACCTGTTTTTTAAATAGTTTCTGTTTTAAAGTTACATTTCTTAATTTTTGTATTCTCTCTCAGAAAAGTAATGCAGTGCAACAATTTAGTATTTTTTTCTTTAGTAAACTGAAGTTATACTCCCTAAATTAGAAGTAGTTTCAAAACTCACTAAATAAATAAAATTCTGTATTACTTATATTACTACTATTTAACCGGCATTAATAATCATTACATTTGTGCAGTTTTCTGATTGTGCTAAATTAAAACTTTTTTTTTTGTTTGTTTGCGGTACGCGGGCCTCTCGCTGTTGTGGCCTCTCCCGTTGCGGAGCACAGGCTCCGGACGCACAGGCTCAGCGGCCATGGCTCACGGGCCCAGCCGCTCCGCGGCATGTGGGATCCTCCCGGACCGGGGCACCGGCAGGCGGACTCTCAACCACTGCGCCACCGGGGAAGCCCTTTTTAAAAAATTTTTTTTTTTTAAACATTTTAAAATTAGATAGTTGTTGTTTCTTTAACCATATTGGGAAACTGATATCCCTGAAGTAATTCATATTAAAATGGAGTACTAAAAGATTTCTCTAGCACATCATTTTCTGTTCACCATGAGCATTTTACACTGAGAAAAAAAAATTTTCATGTATATTAAATAATTGGATTGATTCTGTGCAAATAAAATAAATTCCATCTAATATACTAGTTCTAAAGTACATAAAATATCACTTTATTGAGTCATGTTTAGGCATTTATTGAGAAGTAAAATTATTATATCTTGTCAAGAAGAGTAGAAAGTATATGAAATGTAGAGAAATGTTAAGCATTTAGAATATCTTCTTCCAAATATACAGACAGGATCTGTAGTGTGTGTGTGTGTGTGTGTGTGTGTGTGTGTGTGTGTGTGTGTGCATGAGCACACATGCATGCTTGATTTTTATTTATATTAAAGGAAAAATTAGATATAATTGTCAAGAAATATTAAATATTTTAAAATTAGTGAATATGGAACTTAAGACTGGAAATATATATGTACATGGCTGCATTATTTATTAATTTTTTTGTAAAATATGTATATTGTTCTTTTTCTAAGTTTGATCATAACACAGAATAGTCCTTTTATCTTTAATCATATGATCTGATCTTCTAATCATATTTTGAGTATTTACCAAAAGAAAAAAAAAAAAAGGAAAGAAGGCAAAGTGGTTAAAATGTTTTACTGAAAAATGGCCTGAGACCTGGGAGATAGAAAAATATTTACCCCTTGTTATTTCATCTCCTAGCCAGCAAATTTAAAGTTCTATACAATGTCATTGGGCATTCAAAACCATTTTAAAACTTCTTCTTTTTTTTTTATTAGTTACACAAGCTATGCCACTCATTCATAGCAGAAAACAAGTAGAAAATCCAGAACTTGCAACCAAGATGCCCTTCAGTAGGTGAGTGTATAAATAAACTCAGCATCCCAGCAATGGAATGTTCATCCCAGCAATGGAATTCACACTAAAAAGAAATGAGGTATCAAGTCATGTAAAGACATGGAGGAAACTTAAATGCATACTAGTAAGTGAAAGAAGCCAGTCTTACAGGCTACATATTGCATAATTCTAAATACATGACGTTCTGAAAAAGGTAATGGGGACAGTAAAAGATCAGTGATTGGGAATGGGGAAGGGATGACAAGAAGAGCACAGAGGGTTTTTAGTGCAGTGAAAATACTCTGTATCGTGTCATGATGATGGACACATGTCACTCTACATTTGTCCAAACTCATAGAATGGACAACACAAAGAGTGAACTGTCATGCAAACTGTGGACTTTGGGTGATAATGATGCATCAGTGAAGGATTCATCATTTATAAAAAACGTACCACTCTTGTGGCAGTGTTGATAATGGGTCGGAGGCTATGCACATGTAGGAGCAGAGGTGTGTGGGAAATCTCTATACCTCCCCCTCAGTTTTACTGTGAATCTAAAACTGCTCTGAAAAATAAAGTCTTTAAAAAATTCCAGGAACTCTGGGTAATTTTGGACCTTAGTGTAATGCCTAAATCTCAAACAGGTTAATTTCTGTCCTGAACAAAGGACTAAAGAAATTTGGTTAAAATGAATAAAATTAGAGAATTAGATAAAAATAATGAAAACTAATGTTAATATTCTCAACTCATGAGATCTTATTCAGCTTTTACAGAATTATGAGAGTATGAATTATGTTAATCATCACCTAAAACTGTAAAATTAAAAAATATATATTTGCAAAGGACATTGCCTTAAAATAGCCAATTATTATTTAGAAAATATTTGATGAAATTGATGCAAAATATTGTAATAATGTAAACTGTCTACTGATTTTCAATTCATACACTATAAGGCTTATGATTATTATCCTGATTAGGTTTGCTTTATTTTTATAACTGCCGGCTCCACTTCCTAAGATCCCATTTGCTCCTCAAAACATCTACCTCTATATGCTTCTAAAGTAACTCTTGTTAAGAACAACCCAATAACCATCACTTTGAGAATTTCAGTATCACCACATCTATGTTCTCATTTTATAGTCCCTTACCAGTTTTCGTCCAACTGGCAAATTGTTTTATTTTCAGATTTCTTTTACTCTTGATCTCTGTGTTGTGTGACTTAAACGTAATTTTCAAATTGTTTTCATTCTAATTATTCTCAATGAATAGTTAAAAATCTAGAGTGGTAAGAACCTGATGCATACACAATTGATATTATTATTACTGGCTATTAGATATTCATTATGGTGTTTTATATCCATTATATTTGAGCATTATGTGACATCTATTAGTATACTGATACTTATTGTATGAACTTTCAATATACTGTGCAAAGGGATTTCTTATAATAATGCAGCACTTTTTACAAAGTAAGTAGTCAGTAAATAATTCTTGAATTTAATGGATTAGGCTACTAAATTTTAGGGTCAGTCCTTTAGTACTGTTTTATACTAGATTTTATTTAAATATAGTGTGGTTTATTTAGCACATAATTTTGCAAACAGTTTCTTGTTTGTTTCTGTTCTGTTGTATAGAAGCCTTGATGAACTATGGATAGCCATTTTTTTCTTTAATATATAAGTACATTAATATCCAAATCACTTTATTTTCCAGGACATGCATTTGAAACATTAAGCTATGTGATATAACTAGCACAAACTAAAATCCTGTATTTGTAAAAGCTATTTCATCATTGATAATAAAGCATATCTAAAATAAATGCAGAAGTAGAAATCAACTTGTGAATTATACTGTGCTCTATAAAAAGACAGTTATTTTATTGAGCTCTCTTGAGCCACATAAATACCAAATTAAATGATTCTGAAACTCCTAATTATTTTCAACTCAGGGCCATACTCTACATATACTAGAAACTATTGGGGAAAAATAAATCTATAATAGAGTAATAAAAATGTAAAATTCAGAACTATATTTATGTTCATATTTAATTATATCCCTTACTGTAGATATTTCACTATTTTGATCTGTTCACATCAAATCATGGTGAATAATATTTCATTCATCTACAATAAATCTTATTAAGTGAAACCGGATACAGTTTCATGCCGGCTCAGAATAATACAGTTGGATGTGCATTGATGTTTTGGAGTTTCTGATGGAAATATGTTTCAAGTAGGTTGCAATAATCCAATTTCACTTTGACCGGTTACTGCTAAATGTCACTCAGGGTTATTTAAAAGTATTTTTTCAACTTCAGAAATAAAATTTTAAAGTTGAAAAAGGGATAATGTATATCATTTATGTCAAAACCGTTCATTCTAAATTTGAGGAAACTGTTGCACAGAGGGGATAAGTAATGTGCTTAGTCACATAGCTAATGGAGATGTGAAATTAGAGAATAATTTTTTGATGTGACTACATTTTAATGTGTATTGCTTTGCAGCAAGGAAGCCACAGAAAGAGACTTTTGGGAGTGGAGACAAGTCCTTTAAATACAAGGTTAAAGAAACTTTTCCAGAAATGGATTGTGACTTAGAGATTATTTCTTCTTATTTTTCCTGAGCCTCTAATCCAAGGAGTTTGTCAGTAGATCCTTGTATATATATTTATCTAAGATTAAAAGTAACCACGTCTTCCTGAGAATGACTCAATGAGTAATAGCATTGAATTTTCTTATTTAATCACTGGTGAGGGCTCTGAGCTCATTGCCTCAAAGGAGTTGTAGTTATTTGGTGGAGCTGCAGGAATATTGTTTTCAGAAAGTTTTTAGAGAATGTCCTCAATATCGTTTTACTCCCTACAGGTTTAAGTAATATTTAAGAAGTGAAAGAACTTGGAACATAAAATGGGAGCAAAATTTCAGAATTGAGAGAAGTTGAGGATGCTAAGCAGTACACTTTAAGAATAGCCAACAGAGCCAGATTCAAAGTCAATAGAATCCTCAGAATATACACATATAGATTAAAAATCCACTTTATAAAGTCATTCATAAGAATATGCTTCAAGATCTATGCCACATGAAAGAAATAATGATGAGTAAATAAGATTCTTTGCACTAATAATCATCCATTCCAAATTAATTGAGATCCTGTAGTATAGCTGAAAATATTTTAGATACTAGGTAAACAACAATAAATAAAACACAGCCCTAACCTCAATTATTTCAAAATATGCAGAGAAATGTAAATTTAGAAGTCAAGGTGTATAAGAAATCTAATAAAAGAAAGTAGAATAATAGAGATGATTCTTTGGATGAGTTTTAATGAAGCAATACGAATTTTCTAGTATATAATGGGGCAGTAGAATTCCAGTGACAGTGATGTAAATGCACATTTGCACATGGCGGATAGAGAGCCTGGGGATTTAGAAAACTGCTTGGATAGACTCTGACATTTTAACTTGAGCCCCCTTGCCTAAAGAGTATTCATACATCTTTGCCATCCTGAATGTTTTTGTGGCCTGATATAAAGCATGCAGATTTTAGAATAGTGACCGAAAATAAGTTTTTTTGATATGTTAAAAAAAACTGGATGTAAGAGATGATAAAATGTGATGAAAAAAGACTTTGAATACTTAAACATGGAATAAGTGGGTGAATTATTAAAATATAAAACTCTTTAGAAAAACTTTCCTATGAGTTCCTCAGCCCTTTTGTCATGCTGTTTTCAATTCAAAGGCACGGTGATTCTACAACATCATGTCTTTCTGTTGCTTCATTGTCTAGTCAGTTTCTACACTGATTATGGGCTATTTGTATCCAATTTGTTTTCATTGGTCAAATTGTTAAACAGATTGTTGCCAGATAGCCATGTCAAGTACTGTGCTAGAAGCCAGTTGCAGGGATTATCGCAGATGTCACTTTCTAGTGCCAAGTATTATATTTTTTTGCATGTGTTTGTTTGCTTTTTGCATTGCAATTATCATTTTATAAAGCCTGCTAAAATATATCTATATTTTCTACTACAGATAGAAATTGGTCTGTTCTGTTACTGTCCCACACAGCAGTCTGCAATACAATAAGGCATTATTCACATAATGAGATCTTAGAGTAAATGTTCTTACAACTTACTGATCTCCTGTTTTCTCCTTCTTTCTCATTTATCTGTGAACTCACTTCCATAATTTAAAGTAAAATACTTGTAGTTGAGGATTTTCACTCTTCATTTTTACCTTTTCCAAAAGGGAAGGATGATCTTACTTTGTATTCCTTCCTTATCTCTTCAAGTTCAAAATAGGAAACTGTCCATAAATAAGGAGACTTGTTACTTATTACAGTGGATGTCAAAACAGAAACATTGTCAAATGTATCAGACCAAGCCTTATCTACTCTATATTCCATTCTCTCAGGTCACTAAATAAGGAATATAAATTATTAGATTTAATTTCAACATTTTAATTGATATAGTTTAGCTACCAAATAATCATGGAATATCTATTTGTATGGTGCTATTTCAAATTTACATAAATTTGCAAATTTACAAAAAAATATTTTATAGAAATAAATGATTTTAAACATGCTAAATGTAAGGCATGTATCTTATATATGCGCAAGATCATACTCTTTAAATACAAGGTGCAGAATTACTTTGTTATTAACAAATGCTAGATAAAAAAATAGGACATTTTCAAGTAGATACAGCCATTTCCCAATTTGACAAAGCTTCATTGGCACAAACATGTCTTTCATGTTTGAAATAAAATTAAAATATTATAATTGGGTTAATTTGACCTTATGAAAAAAATATCCTTTTTTAGTATATCCTGTCTTTACATGTAATTAAAATATATCCAAAAATTGGGGTATTGACTGACAGATTTTTTTTTTCCACAATGATTATAGAACTTTGGCATAATACAGCTCCTGAATAACAAAGAAATGCCAAATCTTCCTTCAAAATACTGATCAAAACTCTTCATCATGCTACGGATTGATAAAGCATGAAGGTTAAAAGCATATATTCTTGATAGAGATGTCCTAGATTCAAGTCTTAGTTTGTTCAATTTCTCCTTTTTGACCAATGTCAAGTCACCTAAAAAGTCTAATCCACAAATCTGTATTTTAAAAGCAGTAATATTTTACCTATTTTATAGTATTTCTGTGTATTTTAAGAGTTCATCAAGGTAAAACACAAAGAATAGTGCTTTGCAAACGGTAAGAATACAAAAAATGTTGATGTTTAATTAAAATATATGAAACACACAATCAAAATAAATGCAAATAAGTTCCCTGATATTCAGTTTCTCTACTTCTATTCATTTTGTTCTTTCATTCATGCATCTGTGAAATTATTCATTGATTTTTCAAGTCATTCCTATCTGTCATATCCATAAGCACAATAGCATGCACATAACAAGCACCTGATAAAGTTATGAATGTATGAATAAATGTTTCAGTTAATCAATTTGAAATGGACTTATTCTCACTAATTTACTGTTATTCAGAATGTTTACTATTCTGCACATCTTTTTGATAGTCTTAACTATGGGTTTGTCTATTAAAAGATAATAAAATATTTCAAGCCAGAGATATAAGAACATCAGAGAATTCCAAGTGAGATGATTAAATGCATGTTATCATTATTTATTGTTAATTTCAGTTATTATTAATAATAATACCAGGCACACCACAGGAAAACACATCATAACCAAACTTCTGAAAACCCAATTATGACAGCCAGAGATAGAGAAAACTGATGGCAGAAAACAAAGATAAAAATATAAGCAGATTTTCTAACAGAAAACATGCAAACTAGAAGTCATACAAATGACTTCTTTAAAGTACCGCAAGGAAAAAATAATCCTCTCTACCAAGAATTCCATCATAAGCAAAAATAAGGAGTTTGACATGAGACAGTTGCATCTACCAGACATTAAGAATGCTGGTAGGGGCTTCCCAGGGGATTCCCTGGTGGTGCAGTGGTTGAGAGTCTGCCTGCTGATGCAGGGGACACAGGTTCGTGCCCCGGTCTGGGAAGATCCCACATGCCGCGGAGCGGCTGGGCCCGTGAGCCATGGCTGCTGAGCCTGCGCGTCTGGAGCCTGTGCTCCGCAACGGGAGAGGCTACAACAGTGAGAGGTCCGCGTACCAGAAAAAAAAAAAAAGAATGCTGGTAAATAAAATCTTTTTCATTTTAATTGCTAAAAGATAATTGGCTGCCTAAAGTAAAAATAATAAACTTGCACTATGGTATTTAAATTGCCTGAAAAATAAAATTATTGCCAATATTATGGAGGACTGAGAGGAATTTTAACTATATCTGAAGTAATAGTATAATAAAAGGGTTATCATTTATAAATTATTTGGAAGTTGAGTGTGATAAATAACATTATACATAACAGTAACCATCATATTTTTAAAAAGAGATACAACTAATTAGGCTTCTATCTTCCCACAGAAACTGGGTATTGTGGGGCACCAGCCTTAATGATTACATTTCAAAGGCTTGTTTCCCAAGTCCTTGATAAAGACAGTCCTGGGTTGTAAGACCAGCAAGAGGCTTTAAAATATTTACATCTCAAAGGGACAGAGAAAGGTTTACAATTACAACTTTTCTAAAGTAAATGCTTCAATAAAAGAGAGGTCAGGGACCTAAAGTCAGGAGAAGCCTGTCTAAAGCTTGTCAAACTGCAAGGGACAATAAGGATGTCTTGGTCATATATTCTTTTCCCACTTTAAAAATAAAAACATGTATATTGCCATAGCACTTTGTATTTATCTAGAAACTTGTACATCATATGATTGAATCAGAATTTATGATCAATGAAATGAAATTTTTAACTTGTATACTAACGTATATATACAAATATCTATAAATATTTCTATATATAGCTATATATCTGTGAATATACACATATTAAATATTTACTTATATATACATACACACACACATATATAACTCTCTATCTGTATTAAACTAAAATAACTTTATACTGATGTCTCCACCTCTACTTACCACTTAGGAATTCTAGCCTTCTCTGATTCCTTTTCTGTAAGCTTCCATCCTAGGATCCTTTGATCTCTTTAAAGACTTTTTTTTTTTTTTACATTTGTACGCCTAAAGCTTCCCTTTTGTGCTATAAATACCTATGGGTTTTGACAAGACATAATACCATGTATTCACCATTGCAGTATCGTACAGAACAGTTTCACCACTCTAAAATATTTCCTGTGCCTCAAAAATTCAGTGTTGCCCTACTTCCCCTGAATTAGTTTGCTAAGGCTGCTAGAAGAAAATACCACACACAGGACGGCTTAAAATGGAAATTTTTCTCATAACTCTGGAGGTTGGAAGTCTAAGATCAAAGTCCCAGCAAGGTTGCTTTCCAATGAGGCCTCTCCCCTTAGCTTGCAGATGGCGATCCTCTTGCTGTCTCTTTACATGGTCGTGTTTCTGAGCATGCACACTCCTGGTCTCTCTTTGTGTGTCTTAATCTCCTCTTCTTATATAAGGACACCAGGCAAATTGGATTAGGGCCCACTCCAAAGGCCTCGTTTTAACTTGCTTACCTTTTTAAGGCCCTGAAACCAAATACTGTTATATTCTGAGGTACTGTGGGTTTAGGACTTCAATATAGGAATACTGAGGGATAAAATTCAGCCCATAACAACCCCCAAGTCCATGGTAATCAGTGACCTTTTTATCTTTGCTATAGTTTTACTTTTTATAGAATGTCCTATACCTGGTATCATACATATTCAGCCTTCACAGACTGGATACTTTCACTTAGCATTATGAGTTTAAGATTCATGCATGTCTGTTAATGGCTTTAGAACTAATTTATTTTTCTTGTTTAATGATATTAATTGTATGGATGAGCCTTAGCTTGTTTATCTGTTCACCTATTCAAGGATATCTTGGTTGCTTCTAGTTTTGTTTTTGGTTTGTTTGTTTGTTTGTTTTGCGGTACACAGGCCTCTTACTGCTGTGGCCTCTCCTGTTGTGGGGCACAGGCTCCAGATGCGCAGGCTCAGCGGCCATGGCTCACGGGCCCAGCCGCTCCGTGGCATGTGGGATCCTCCCGGACCTGGGCACGAACCCGTGTCCCCTGCATTGGCAGGCGGACTCTCAACCTCTGCATCACCAGGGAAGCCCTGCTTCTAGTTTTTGAAGCAACTTGGTTGCTTCTAGTTTTTGATAGGTATGAATGAAACTGCTATAGACATTTATATGAAGTATTTTTCATGCACATGTTTTAAATCAGTTGAGTAAATACCTCAAAGTATGATTGCTTGGTTTTATCTTCCTTTCCAATCTGTGTACCTTAATGAAATTTGTCATGCTCAATGCACAAGAAGAACAACTGCTTAATTGTGTAGGCAAGGTATTTGTATAGAGTACATGATATTGTAACATACACTTTGAAAATGATAACTATTTGTATAACTAGTAAACAATACCTTATTTTCCTCTTAACACTGAAGAGAGCCATCTGTTCACAGTGATTCATTTTGTTAAGCATTATCTTATGGTTCAAAAATTATTTCGAAGTAAATTCATAATGTCTTTCTGTATTTTTATATTGAGTACAGCCTCCTTTAATATTTTTTCCTTTGATATTGCAAAAACAATGCTTCAAAAAAATCTAATATAGTGTTCCTGAAAGTACATTACTATGCTTATGTTCATTGTTTGCATTCCAGAACACTGTTGTTATATCAGGGCTACCCTTCATTACTCTACCTGATTTGATTCTCTAATTCCTACATTCCATGCATTAACCTTTAATAGGTAACTCTCACATTCTAATTAAGCATCTCTTCAAGTGACATTCCAAAGGGAACATAAGGATTGTCCAAAAATGTTTTTTATTTAGATTTTACATGTGACTAATTGTTTGACTGAAAACACGATTCTGAATTTAAAACAATTGTCTATCTGAATTTTTAAGGTAATACTTTATTGCTCTCTAGGACTCTGCATTTATTATGAAAATCCCAAGGCTACTATCATGTTTATTATTATTTATGTTACTTCTTTTTCTCCCTTGAGCATCTTTTTATCCTTGATAATATGAAATTTCACAAAGATATGTAGTACTATGAGGTGTGATTTTGCTTTCTCTAAGTGTGGCTTTAAAATTTTTATTTTGTTGGGAACTTGAGCTGTATAAACTGAGGAAGAATCACCTAAAAACTATACAGCAGTAGGTTTATTTTTTTACTTTATTATTATTATTTTTAAGATTTTCCAGGTAGATCTGGTTCTCTTATTCAGCCATACTTGTTGTATAAATGGACCTTTGTTCCTTATAGCAAAGGATGTATATCCTATTTCTGTTAGGTCTTCCATAAATTCCCAAAGGCTGTGAGTGAAACATCTGTGACTGTCAAATATTCACATTTAATACCAGCCTTAGCAACAAAATAGTTAGGTCAAAGAAATTCGCATCTATGATCATTGACTGCTCGCATTAAACATAATTATAGTTTAAAACTGTATTTGAGCAAAACACTACTGCTCAATCTTTTTTTCTTTTTTTTCATCTTTTGGACTTCTAGCATAAAGATATATTACTCATAAATGATCAAATGTGTTAAGGACTGTAAAATGTACGCTATTTTCTATCTAAGTTTCCAGATATATTATTTACATTATACCTTGTATCTCACTTTATGACTGGCATTGGCTTTGTATTTTCAAAAAATTATGATCATTATTTAATAAATTCTTCCAAGGATACAACATTTAGTTTTAATATCTTTGGACAGTTTTATTTGTGAATGGAATTTTAACAGACCTGAGGTGATAAGAATGGAAATTGTGGGAGAAATTGCACTCATTTATGATTAAATTGCAAGAATCACATATTTCATGACAATGTATAAATGTATTTCCATTAATAATATAAACATCTTGGCATTTATCATATATCATTTAGAATCAGAAAGATATGAGTTTACAAAGACCTGAGTATGTTTCCAACACATTTTGTAATAATAATTATTAACTATTGGTAAGTGCATTTAGTAGAAATTTCATTGTATTTATTAAAACACATTGGTCTATCATTTCACTTTGAGAGTGTGTTCATTTTCTTTCCTTCTTCTATTTGACCATGTCCCTACCCAGTCCCATCATCACTTTCCATTCACCCAGCACTATTAGTCTTTGTTTTTCTTTGTCTCAGGGAAAGTATGTGGGAGGGAGAGAAGCAGAAATTGCCTCTATGAATCCTAATTAACATTTCAAGATTCTACCTGAGACAGAAGAGAGAGGTTAGAATGCAGAAATGATAAATTAGCTTTCAAAAATCTAAAAAGAAAGGGTTAACTTAAAAAAGATTTCTACTGGTTGGGAAAAAGAGTTCTCTGGGACCCAGAGCAGTGGATACTACTTGCATTGTGTGGCAGCACCCAAGTGGAGATGACAAAGTTCTAAAAAGAGAAAGGTCATACGGTTCAGCTAAATAGATAACATCCAAGATTTTGGCCTTTCCAAGCTTGAGAAAAAATTTCAGTGTTTCAAGCATGTTATAAAACCAGTGGAAATTTGCCAATCCTAAAGAGGACAGACATAAAGGAAGATACAAATGACTGAAAATAAAGGAACACTTCCCATCTACCAACCCCATTCATCCTTAACACTTTATAAGCCTTAGATCCTTATTATACACTGTTGTGATGAGAAAAAAAGCTATTTTCAGTTGCTGCCTATGCATGACAACCCTGCTGATACCCAGAGTCTGGACATATAGATAAGGACCTGAACTTAGGATTCCTGCCACAAGTTCCCACTTTTCTTTTCCTGGGGCACCTTTTAAAATCAACTTAGAGTTGATTCTTAAAAAGTTAGTGACCTCGGTCCTAACCACTTTATCTTTATAATAGGCGCTTGCTACCGTGCTCTCTGTCTCTTGCTTGCTGGTGACCTGGGACAGAGGACTGCCTTTCTTCCATCTCATTGTGACACTGCCTGATTCTGGGATCCGTAAGTAATACACTTGTTACTTTACTTCCTTTGCTGAATATACTGAAACTGAGCCTTCAATCAAAATGAGCCCAGTGTTTGCATTTCCCAAAAGTGGGAGCATGGATGCTGAGGGAGCTACCTGTCAACCCTGTGTACGTAGCTTGTGCCTCCTCATTCAGAAGGTCATAATCTACATATTTTTAACTTAATACGCCAGGTACCACACAACCACCCCAATACAATTGCCTTCTCAAAAGTTATGTCTTTGAATGCTAATTGCAAAGCATGAGAGAGGGATTGCAAGTTGGCTGTTTGAAGTTGTCCATGCCACTCTTCAATGTGTAATTTATTTTATATAGGCTAACTGTAGCAGCATTTTATGGCAAAAATGTTAATTAAAATACTTTTGTTCACTTAAATGTAGTGAAAAGAGGATACGTAGGATTTGGAGTCAGAAGACATCTCAAATCTTGTCTCTGTTGCTGTTAATATCAGTGCCTTATACAAGTCATTGATCATTTCAGACCAGTTTCTCTACTCATAAAAATTATGATAATGATTCCAAAGTCTCTTACTTGTTTTAAGAATCAAATAATTTAGTGAATAATTTATAAATTTCAATAAGTTATCAAAAATAGTCAGGAAGCCATATAAAATCACAGCAAATTTTAATAATTAGAAACCTATCGTTATAAGAGAAATTTTCCTTTAAAATCATTAGGGAAAAGAAACTATACTGACAGATGTAAATGATATGTAAAGAAATACTTAATTACGCATAGAGTACATGCTATTTAAATTAAAATATTTGTAGTATTTAAATATATTATGATTCCAAAATTAATTTAGCATTTTGAGTTTTATTGATATAATGATGCACACGAAACTTTAAAGTGAAAGTTCGATAGAGTAAAATTGAAAAAAAAATCTGTTCTCATTTCATGACAAATTTAAGAAGCTCAGCTAATTGAACCACAGGGATACAGTGTAATAGAAAAAAAATTTTACACCAGTTGGTAAATTTCCTGAATTGTGATATAATGTATACAGCTGACCCTTGGACAATGAGGTTTTGAACTGTGCAGGTCCACTTATATGAGGATATTTTTTGATAGTATATACTATGGTTCTGTACAATCCATGGTTGGCTGAATCCATGGATGCAGAGGGAAACACGGCTACAAAGGGCTGACTATAAGTTATACTAAATTAACCCCCCCTCTGTTCAAGAGTCAACTATATTAGCATGAAAATCTCAAATTTTTTAACAAATAATAAAACCTTAAGTAACGTTAAGAAATTACCTCCTGACCTGTATCTCCGGTGTATGATTATAACTTAAGATATTACATAAAACTACATCTAAATGGATTTGGTGTAATAATGTAATCAAATAAAAATTTTAAAATGACTAGTTATTTGAATGAGCAGTGATTTTAAAAGTTATTATGTGGTATACGCTACACTGTTTAATACAATATCAGGAGTAGATTTTGAAAAAAAGTTTTTTGAGTCATTAATGCTATTTATCTCTGAAACAGAACTTTTTCCTCTTAATTCAGCACTCAGCAGTGCTGTGAACATATTGATCTGTAATCAACTGCTGACATAGTTATTTGGCTTAAGCCATATATTTACTGAACTGCAAACACAGCACTATGACAGGCATATATAAAACAGTTTTCTAGTACACACAAAAACTCATTGCAAACACTTTATCTAAGTGACAGTTTTATCTACAGTTTTCTTTCTTCAGTTTGTTCAGTAAAGAGTGTGTTAGTCACCATAAAAATAACACATTGCTATAAATCATCTCCTAAAGCAAAATTAATTTTGTCTTTCCTCATAATAAAGATTTAATAGATTTTAAAAGCCTACGAATAGCACATATTCAATATAGCTTGATTGCAGAGCATTAGCATTTTGAGCATTAATTTATCAGCAAAATCTAAAAATGGTGGGGCAACTTTTCATTTATCAGGGATTTATTACTTAATATTGCAAAAATTGTTGCAGTTTTACTACTTTATAGCATATTTGATATATGAGGTCAACTATTCTTCGATATATTAGCATACCACTAATCAAATATAATGAAAAATCATTAACATTTATGATTGTGATAGCTTTAAGGAATTATACTTTTCTTATACAATGTCTTATTTCATAATGTATTGATAGTATTTTCTAAGGCTTATAACTAGAGAGGTGAGAAGTATATGCATGTCATCTGTCAAGCACCATGCTTGGTGTTTAAGAGTTTAAAAAAGGAAAAAGAGTTTTTATACATCTAGTGTATAATGACTTCTATATGTGTAAGAAACACTATTGGTATAAAGAAGACATAGATGGTTTCTTTTTTCTCTTGATGGCCATGGAAGACCTTCCAAAAGAAGAGTGGTAGGTTTTGGGTTTTACTTTGACTTCTGTTTGTAGGATGCAGAGAAGTACATGCCATGAAACAGGAAATGAATCTTTGAAATTACTGAATAAATGACATATTATGTTCAGAGTTTCCTGGTCATATCTGACCAAGTTTTGTAATACTTGAGTATGCTTGCAACTGAAGCAAGTACATTATTGTAAAATGTCCTATAATTTAATTGCACATAATTTAAATGATTCTTGCTAAACAGTATTCTGAAGAGCACTTCTTTCAGCAATGATATTAAGTGCTGCATAACTTTTAGCATGTGATACATGAAAAGTACCACAAAAATGTTCCTGAAGAAAATACCAGATAATTACATATTTTAAAAATTCCTGACCAACTGACAGAAAAATATGGGAACTTCTTGGAAACCAGAAACAAAATGAATTGCAAGTTCAGACACGTGAGTAGTCACTGGACCTGGGATTTCTGCAGATCTCTGCTGCCCTTCAAACTGTACTTCATGCATTGTACAGAGTGTAGGAGATGTTGCGTGGAAGCCTAGCACTCAAGCACTTCCATTTTTTTAATCTAGAGATTAGAGGAAGAGGATTTTAAATGTCTAATCAGATTGCTAGAAAAGTAAATAGAGAACTGGGAGGAGGTGGTATTAAAAAAAAAAATTGGACGTATATATTCCAGAGTTGTTAAAAATCACAAATCAGGAAGCAAAAAGAATTCCAAGCAGGTTTAAACTAAAGAAAAACTACTCTTAAACCTGCTAATGAATATTAAAAGACAACATAATAAAATTAAATTAAATTAAATTCAATAGAGTGATTTAATTTATTTAGGAGGATGAGGCAGTACAACTGTAGATAACTTTAAGGTGAAACTATATCGCAAAGGGGGATTTTTGAGGGAAAGCCACACAATTGTTACCTGACCCTCATTAAAATGTATTATTAAAATGCATGGCACGTCTGAATGGCAAGTCTTCCTTTAACCAAACATTTGGGCAAAGGGAAATAGTGCAAATTTGCTCTTCATCCTGTTTAATATGGCATGTAAAATGGTGAACCTTTAGAATTACCTAAACCCATTCAAGTAGCTAATTTAAAACAATCGGTCTGGGTGCAGGGAGAATTACAAAACTTCAGCTAACTAATTAGAACTAATTACAAGAATTGTCTATAACATACACCTCATTGACTGGAGCCTCTGGGAAGAGCTTGTGACAGTCACCATCTACTGCTGGAATTTGATGCAGTTTCAAGGTATATGCTATTTGAAAGGGATTTGTTGGCTTGTCATTGAGTTTTCATTGAAACTTCTTCTATTCCAGAAGAATATAACATATTGTGAGCTGAAACAGCCCTCCTATCTTGGGTTATGACAAATGCTATTCCCAAAGGAATGAGAATGCACCAATTTTCCTCATTAAGTGGAAACGTATTAAAAAATACATGATATTTGTGACAACTGGAGTATCAGGGACTATATGAACTGGTGGCTGCCGTGCTTTTTGTCTGGGCCAACATTAGATCCCCCTCAGGAGTTACCTAATCCCATAGCCAAAGGGGCCACGTCTAATGATCAGTTATTGTAAGATGCCAAGCAGTCAGCATGGTTTACAGAGATAGATCAAAGGTAGATAAGTGGTACTTTGTCTAAAACGAAATTGCACTGCAAATAGTTTAGTTGTACTTTGAATAGAAAGGGAAACAGTGATTCACACAGTGGGATTAATTACCATTGGTGTTTCTTGAGGCATAGGGGCGATTAGATAATAACAGTAGTGTAGTGATATGGATTTTTAGTCATTCTTGGGCAGTAGGCACTAAATTGGTGAAAATGTAAATTGCTTTGTTGTGGTAAACTTTATGGAATTGGAAAGAGAAAATTAAATTATCATGTTGATAGCCATTAAAATATAGAAGGGGATAAAAGCCAGCAAGTGGATGCCTTCATTCACTGTTTGGAAGTTGTACCATGGGGACATAAGTGACCTTACAGACATTCAAAAAATGCATCTATGGGTAGAAAAATATATCTCACAATTTCTGTCAGATTCTCACAATGTAATGAACAATCATTCTGTTTATCAACAAGATAATTAGGGATTAAAAACAGCTATAAACTGTCTAGTGGAAGATCTTGGTCAGACTGTGGCTAGCAGGAGGCCCATAGAGAAATCCATTTCAGTACAGCCAGGCAGTATAAACAGTACCTGTGGCTATGCCCACAAGAGACTTGAGATCCAGATTTAACTGGGTTTAGCCGTCGATTTATTCCCCAGTCCAGGAAAATATCTGAATGGGTAAGGGCCACTCTTGTTTGGAAGGCCGAGAAAATACTAATGTGATTCAAACTAATGTACTTTGCAGTGATTTTAATCCAACTCATAATATAACTGCTATTTGGTATATATTTCTGTCATAATTGGTATGATTAATTTGATTGATTTAACAAAGTATGTAATACTCTGGTGATCAAATGTATTGGGAGATTAAATTAAAATTCCCACAGGCTATTCTTCTAATGAAGGCTGTCTGGCCAAACCAGGAAGCAAAGTTAGTTAACAATCACTTAATTCTTACATGGAATCAACTTTTCATTAAGTTGAAGTTTCTATAGTTGAAGGAAGTAAAAGTATAGAAGTATAGTCAGTCTGGGGCATGATTATGAGAACAGGAGCTTGCAAAAAAAAAAAACCAAAAAACAGGAACTTGAACATTTATATGGTAAACGTAAATGTATCTTTAAAAAATAGCTACATGTCGGCTCACTCCCTCTTTCGAGAACACTGGAATCACAGCTAACTGCTAAACAATCACTGACAGGAGGACACTGGAACTCACCAAAAACGATACCCCACGTCCAAAGACAAAGGAGAAGCCACAGTGAGACGGTAGGAGGGGCGCAATCACAGTAAAATCAAATCCCATAACTGCCGGGTGGGTGACTCACAGACTGGGGAACACTTACACCACAGAAGTCCACCCACTGGAGTGAAGGTTCTGAGCCCCATGTCAGGCTCCCCAACCTGGAGGTCTGGCAATGGGAGGAGGAATTCCTAGAGAATCAGACATTGAAGGCTAGCAGGATTAGATTGCAGGACTTTGACAGGACTGGGGGAAACAGAGACTCCACACCTGGAGGGCACACACAAAGTAGTGTGCGCATCAGGACCCAGGGGAAGCAGCAGTGACCGCAGAGGAGACTGAACCAGACCTACCTGCTAGTGTTGGAGGGTCTCCTGCAGAGGCGGGGGGTGGCTGTGGCTCACCGTGGGGACAAGGACACTGGCAGCAGAAGTTCTGGGAAGTACTCCTTGGAATGAGCCCTCCCAGAGTCTGCTATTTGCCCCACCAAAGAGCCTGGTAGGCTCCAGTGCTGGATCACCTCAGGCCAAACAACCGACAGGGAGGGAACCCAGCCCCACACATCAGCAGACAAGTGGATTAAAGTTTTACTGAGCTCTTCCCACCAGAGCAACACCCAGCTGTACTCAACACCAGTCCCTCCCATCAGGAAGCTTGCACAAGCCTCTTAGATAGCCTTATCCACCAGAGGGCAGACAGCAGAAGCAAGAGGAACTACAGTTCTGCTGCCTGTGGAACAAAAACCACACTCACAGAAAGATAGACAAAATGAAATAGCAGATGACTTTGTACCAAATGAAGGAACAAGATAAAACTCCCGAAAAACAAGTAAATGAAGTGGAGATAGGCAGCCTTCCAGAAAAAGAATTCAGAATAACGATAGTGAAGATGATCCAGGACATCCAGAAAAAGAGGGGAGGCAAAGATCAAGACGATGCAAGAAATGTTTAACAAAGACCTAGAAGAATTAAAGAACAAACAGAGATAAACAATACAATAACTGAAATGAAAAATACACTAGAAGGAATCAATATCAGAATAACTGAGGCAGAAGAATGGTTAAGTGACCTGGAAGACAAAATGGTGCAATTCACTGCCGTGGAACAGAATAAAGAAAAAACAATGAAAAGAAATGAAGACAGCCTAAGAGATCTCTGGGACAGCATTGAATGCACCAATGTTATAGGGGTCCCAGAAGGAGAAGAGAGAGAGAAAGGACCCAAGAAAATATTTGAAGAGATTATAGTCGAAAACTTCCCTAACATGGGAAAGGAAAGAGCCACCCTTGTCCAGGAGGCACAGAGAGTCCCATACAGGATAAACCCAAGGAGAAACACACTGAGACACATAGTACTCAAATAGACAAAAATTAAAGACAAAGAAAAATTATTGAAAGCAACAAGAGAAAAACGACAAATAACATACGAGGGAACTCCCATAAGGTTAACAGCTGATTTCTCAGCAGAAACTCTAGAAGCCAGAAGGGAGGGCCACCATATATTTAAAGTGATGAAAGGGAAGAACCTACAACCAAGATTACTCTACCCAGCAAGGGTCTCATTCATATTCGACAGATAAATCAAAAGTTTACAAACAAGCAAAAGCTAAGAGAATTCAACACCACCAAACCAGCTCTACAGCAAATGCTAAAGGAGCTTCTCTAAGTGGGAAACACAAGAGAAGAAAAGGGCCTATAATAACAAACCCATATTAAGAAAATGGTAATAGGAACATACATATTGATAATTACCTTAAATGTGAATGGATTAAATGCTCCAACCAGAAGACATAGACTGGCTGAATGCATACAAAAACAAGACCCATATATGTGCTGTCTACAAGAGACCCACTTCAGACCTAGGGATGGGGGGAGCCCCAAAAAGGGAGGGGCCCATTTCCCCAAAAAAAAAAAAAAAAAAAAAAAAATTAATCCTTACGTAAACACGGAGAATCTTTTCTTTTTTCTCTACTTCCCAAGTACACAAGATCTCTATGTGAAAAAGCATGCACAGACACCTGCCCTGTTCCAGGCAGCATTGCAATTTTGGAAGTAATATCTCCTGAATGTATGCAGTAAAGAGAGATATGACCAAAAGAAATATGCACTGAAAAAAATAACGGGGTGTAATTTATATGGGAGGTAGAAACACAGCATGCCCTAGTGGTTATTGAGATTACCTACTGGCTCATACCTCACTTGGACATTTTTTTTCCTCAGAGGTTCAATGAAAACCTTGGTTTTTACGTTCAGTTGGTTTTAAAGTTAGCTTTCAGTAGGTTAAAAACAATTCCAAATCTGAAACAACAACCATTTATTTAATTCATATTTTTGAGGCTAGATAGTAGGCTGGAATGAACTGGGTAGTTCTGCAACATGGCTGAACTTGGCTGGGCTCACTGCTGGGTCATTTGGAGGCTGGCTTATCTGTGATGGTTCTGCTAAGATGATTCATCTCTGCTTACTGTGGTATCTCATCCTCCAGAAGGTCATCTTTTATTGTTGCTCAGATGGTGGACCACCAGATTCCAAGAGGAGAGGAAAGGCATGAAAGTCCTCTTATAGCACAAGCTCATCTAGTAAAATGTTGCTTCCACTATGTTTTAATATCCAGATCATTTTACAATGCTAGACCAGATTTTAGGAATGGGGGACTAAACTTCTCCCCATTAAAGGGAGAATTACATGGGAATAGAATTCCCATGTGGGGAGGAATTTATAGTTATTTTCACAGTATACCATATCATTATGCCGTTTTTCTTCAACAGTTACTTTCTCATAGCATGTCAACTAAATTAGATTGATTTTAAAAGAATTAGAATTTAAATCAATTTTAAAAGTTTGAAAAAATAAATTCTTCCTCTTGGCATTGTCTTCATACCAAAATGTTATGTTAAAATTATTAATTTGTCCCTAATGACAATATATACTAATTATAGGAAGTAAACCAATATTTTAATCTAAATTTGTATAGTGGTAAACATCATTGTGCAATTGTTTTCAATTTAAATTTAATGCTCATAGATGGCTTCTGGGTCTTAGTAAAATTGTTGAGGAATAAGGTAACATTTTTGAATGCATATGCATTTTCTGAGTTGATGGTCTACAGTCAATCAGATTCTTGAGTCTCCTACACAGAGTACACAAGTGTTAAAGGGAATATTTTTACTCCTTGAGAAAAATTCAAATTGTATTTGAACATGTTGGTTCATAATTTATATGTAGGTTTTAGCTTTTACCACAATTTGGGTGACTCATACATTTAATTGATCATTATTTGTTTGCAGTTACCAATACCCTACTTACTGAAGAAGCAAATTATTAAAAATATTTAAAAATTCTGAAAAAGGTATTTTGATAGTAGCAGACTGATACATTATGACTAATGTCTACTTAAAGGGCATTGTATTCTTGGCTTCCTATCTGATGACAGAGAGTTTCTCCTGAACTAAAAGATTGATCAAGATCTGCATTGCATTAGAGGCTTTAAATTGTAAAGAATCAAAGTCTGATGGCAGATGGCACACCTGCTGAGGAATTCAAGGGTACTGATGGGATAATACCAAAGTGACAAGAGTCTTTTTGCTCTACATATGTAATAGTTGATATGAAGAGATTTCAGAACTGCTGTTGGCATTATTATCTTTGTGATAAAAAGGTGAATGTTCTGTCTCTGTGGTTATCTGCCAATTACCTTGAAATTGAGAAAGGGAAAAACAAGTGAAAATGAATACCATGTATAATCCCTAAATTTAGATCTTAACTATATTTAAATAGTACAATTTAATCAAACCACAGTTTTCACAAACTATCAAACCCCTGTGAAAATTTTAATGAGTAGAATCACATAAATTAAAAAAATAAAACAGGAGAGACATATGACACAATTATGAATACCTCATGGTGAATCCTATTTTATAGTAATGAAAATTAGTTACACTATATGTTTGTGCACCTGCCTCTTTAAATATCTTCAAAAATTTTATAGAATGTAGGAAACATACAGAAACATATAGAGGATTTCCTGGTATTGGAGGAACTTGCATGCAGTAAGTTTATTGCACTTTAAATGTGTACTGAGATTGCAGTGCTGAAGCAAGTATAAATATGTAGTATAATTCTATTTAAAAAAATACATGTGAATTCCAAAGGCATGTTAGAGCTGAGTACCAGTGTTAGGTATGAGTACCAGTGCATTTGAAAGACCATTGTTAAATATTTGGGAATTTTGTGAGCCAGCTAATTTTGTGTTGATTGCTTGCAATCCGGTTTGTTAGGAGTATTTTTACCATGGGAATATGCCACAGATCAGTGTTTGTTTTTTCCCCCTAGAGAAGGTTAATAACATTTACCAGCACATCACTGCTTGTAAATAAATCTTTGAAACATGTTAATATGCCTTTAAAACACTTTCCTTCAGTCTCCACTATTCCTCTCTCTCTTGATTTTTGTGAGGTGTTTTTAATTTAAAAATTTATAATCAGGGCTTCCCTGGTGGCGCAGCGGTTGAGAGTCCACCTGCCGATGCAGGGGACACGGGTTCGTGCCCCGGTCCGGGATCAAAAAAGTGGGGGCCCCCCGTACAAAAAAAAAAAAAAAAAAAAAATTTATAATCATACTAAAGTATATATATTTTTTAAAATTTTAGGCAAATATAACCAATACACAAATTAAAATGTATTCTTTAATATCAGATGAAAATATATGGAACTATGCAATGATAACTTTAATTCTTTTTCAGTCATTTATTTCCAATGCTTCTGTAACAGAAATGATAGAAATCCAAGTGACTAGTCACCAGCTTTGTAAACAGAGGAGCAAATTATGGAAAAATTGACCAAGTTACAATAAGAAAGACACTATTTCTCATACTTAAAATGGAAAAAATATCGCATATCTGAAAGACCCCGGTGAGAAATATCTCACCTCCATAAATATTCATGTGCTCTGTAGCCTCTAACTTGTATAGTTTCATTATTGCTGGTCACACTGATGTAAGAATTTCTTTCAGATACAATTTTACCATTTATTCTGCAAGCTCAGACAGTGTCTTGAGGAAAAAAAAGGGTGTATATTTATATAATCAAAACTACGGCTTCTAGTAGCATTGCATAGCAAGGAAAACAAGATTTTCTAGCGAAACAAACCAATCCATATATGGTATATTTTTATAATTTCTTGATTTGTTTTTCTAATATTTTGTCTAAGATATTTGCATGTAGCTTCATAGTATCATTGACAGTTTATACATTTTTCCTGAAAAAAAATTTTCCCCCACATGTACAACAGTTTATGAATATTTGACATAATCTGTTTTTAGATTGTATGTTTTTGCCTTTAAAGACATATATGTCTTGTTCTTTCTTAATTGAAATTTTTAAAGTCCCATTCCATTTCTTTGTGGTTATGGAAATTTTTGTTTGATTCATTATTGAAACAGACATGTTAAACAATAGTTTTCTTGAATTTTACTATTTTCATCTAAATTTTAATTACATAATCACTGTCTTCTCAGTTGCACGCAGAGTTAGATATATCTCTCCTTAATACCTGTTGCCTTAAAAAACCTATACCATCTTGCTAAATTCAGTTTATTAGAACATGAGGAATGTCAGCAATACATAAAAGGCAGAATAAGAATTATAATTTGAAAAATATTTTAATAAGAATATGCACTTTAAGTATACTCTTGGAATTTGTTTTAAGTATGTGTGGGAATTCAGAGATGGAAACATTTTCCAACATGATATATTTTTCTGCCAGTATACTTGTATTTTGTCTTCCATCCAAATAATACCATTCCTATTTTATTTGCCCTTGGATTTCTTGAAATTTATTTTCTCATACAACTTCCTTTGATTGAATATATCTCTCTTTATATTCCTATGATGTATAGACATTGTTCCATTATCACCTTAGTTTACCTAAGCCTCCATCCATGTGATATTATTTATTCTTCTTTGTTCCCATCACACTCTGCTATACAAAATAGATTATTTATTTTACCCGTATATTCTCACCACATGAGTGTAATCAGATTAAAGCATCGTCAAATTATAAATTTATATTGCTAGGGGTATAATATGCTCTCCTTTATAATGCTATTTCAAGGTCAGCTTATTTAAGGAACTTAAGGACTTTGCAAATAATAGGTGACAAATGTATATTTTTATATTTAGGTAAATTTTTTCCTTTCAGTACTTAATGATAAAATAATAATTTTGTTCTGTGACAAGAACTTATTCACAACTTATTCACAAAACTACCTTAAAATGAAGCTAATCATTAATGAAAGATACTTTAAAATTTCAGGATATGGTATAAGAGTCTTTGACAATAATTATTTAAACAAAACCAAAAAAGCAACAGCATAAACATCCCATATATTGTGAACTGATTTTTATTTCTGTCATACTTTTGTTGTGGAATGTAAAATATTTTTACTGTGACTGGGTTTATCTGACCTCTAATTCACTCACCAAAATTTAGGCAACCATCATTACATAAAGTAAGGGATGTTAAAAGACAATGATTCATACATCTTTACAGTAGAATTCGAAGATGTTTGTCCTTCTCAAAGTAAGTCTTTTTTTTTCCCTCTGCAATAAAATAATACTATTCCCTGTCAGAAAAGAAAAATGTACTTTTCAGAATTACTCAAAAAACATAACCCTGTGGGAAAAACAGTTAAGCTATATGCTGATTTATTTTCTGTGTCTGAAATTATGATGTAATATAATTTTTTAAAAAGCACTTTCAGCTAATCAATAATCATATAAAAATACTCTAATAAATATATGATCCAGTTAAAATTAGTGCAAAATATGATGTGATCATTGATACAACATGAAAAGAAAGTCAATGCAATTGAAATTTTGGAAGTATCAATACATATATTTCTTGAGGTAGATTATGCTCTCTGGGTGATTATTTTATGCTTTGTCCTTTTCTTTTGACTTAGAAATAATTATCAGAAAAATGTGTATCTACTACTTAAGAACAGAATTATATACATATATAATATATATGTATATAAATGTATATATATATTTTTTTTTCCATGGGATCTCCCCATTTGTTCTGTGTGTTCTATTTTTGGCTGACAATAATTAATCCCTATATGCATGCCAAATTAATGGTCCTGTATTATTACTGAATAACCATACTAGTTATCAAAGAATAAACTGGAAGCACACTTATGAAAGTTGACAGTGACTACTATTGATTAAATATTAGATAAGAATGTTTTCATTTTTCCTATAAATTGACAGTTTTAATTAACAAAATGATTAAATATATAGCAACAGCTATGTTTATAGGCAAAATTGTATTTCATGAAATTACAAATATACTCATGCGCATATACAGTTCTACCCGCTCCCAGCTACTGTCTGCAATCTTCAGCATTTGTCTATACTCTTAATTTTTATAACCACTTTTCCCCTTATCCCTTGAGTCCATTTTATAGTGTCTTGATTCTAAAATATAAATGAATCATGTTTTTTAAGGTCATCAATGACTTCCATCTTTCCAAATTCAATGGCTGTTTCTCAGTCCTTTTTATTTTTCTCTTCATCTTGAAAACAGTTCTTCACTTGACTTTAGGGCAGCCTATGCTCCTGCTCTCCATGCTAACGCAATGGCCATTTTGCCTCAGTTTTCTTTGCTGGGTCTCCCCTTTAAAGTCTTTAAGTACTAGAGGAAGTCAGGATTCAATCCATGTGCTTCTTTTATTCTCTGTCCATACTAGTTTTCTAGGTGATTTTATTTATGTGCTTTAATATGGCTTTGATATGTGCCTGGAATCCAAACTTGGAAGAGAATTGCATCTCAAACATATGTTTAAATTCATATATTTGCTCCCCTACCAGTTTTCTCTTCTTATTCTCATATCAGTATCTGCAAATGGGAATTGAAACATATTACATTTATTTAATGATTCACCTTTAATAAAGTATTCTGGGTCTCTCTCTCTCTATATATAAATATGGTGTTATGCACTTAAAAATCTAAGAAGGTATGTGAGAAGATGTGTTGATTAGCTTGATTGTAGTAATCATTTCACTAAGTATATGAATAACATCATTATTTGTATACCTTAAATATACGCAATTCTTATTTTTAAAAGTTTTATCTTTAAAAAAATCTAAAGGTAGATCTCATGGTAAGTGTTCTGACCACAAAACAAAACCAAAAGAAGCAAACAAGCAAAAAACAAATAAAAATCAAAAGGACATGAGAAAATTTTTGGAGGTGATGGATATGTTTATTACCTAGATTGTGGTGATGGCATCATGAGTATATGTATATGTCCAAACTCACCAAATTGTATACCTTAATATGTGAAGTTTTAAAAATATCAATTATAGCCTCAATAAGTCTGTAAAAAAACCCCGACAAAAACAAACAAAAAATACCTTTTAGATTACATGATATGTACTCTTTCCTTCTAAAAGAAGATAATAACAGTTTTCAAAGGATACTTTTCACTTACCATTATTATTCTAAGTAAACTAATTAATCATTCAGTAAACTTCCCATAAATCAAGTTCATGAAGAAGTCTAGTTAATACAAGGTTTGAAAATTATGAAGGATTATAGTCTCCTGGAATCTTGGTAGTGAGGAAGTCACAGGGAATATCAGTCTTAAAGCACATATACAATACATTTGTGGATGTGAATTTTACAGAATGGCTTCCTCAGAGACTATGCCCAGACTCTTCTCCTTACTTAGTTACCAAAATGGCAACCCCACTATCTACTGTATCCTTGAAAATAAATATTGATATTTCATGTCTTTGAAACACTTAAGTGCTCAATCCATGTTATTAAGCAGCTAGTACATGCTAATTCTTTATAATGTATAACATTATATATAATGTATAGCATGCATAAGCAGCTTGTAAGTACTCTGAGTCACTAATTCCAACAGTGTATTAAGTGGTATTACACATCAGTTTTCATGGGACTCTACAATAGACATTCTATTACCAACTTAGGAATACAGTATTTTACTCAGGAAGAAAAGACTACATATGATCTGTATTATACAGACACAGACACAGACACTAGGGAGAGTACCAGAAAGAAGGATGGATCAGGTTAGGGAAAGCTTCAAAGCAAAGCAAACAATATATCAAGTTACAATTTGAACTAGTAAGAAAACATCCAGCACTTTTTAGAATAAATGTGTCGTTACTATCCTTATAGAAAGGGGTAGATAATTATGAAGAATCTGCTCCAGGGAAATTTCCCATAGCTATTCAGAGAAATTTGAAAGAAGAGCTCTGAAGCAAATAAGGGACAACATCTACAGACATTGTAAAGCAAAAATGTTGTGCTATCTAGAAAAAAGATAGCCGAACCTGGGAAAATAGGAACTAGGAATAGACATATTTTTGTTGTTGTTTTACTGCAAATGAATTATGCAAGCTTAATAGAAACAAAGATCTGGAAATTGAAAAACAAATGACAATCCATACAATTTCCAGGAATGTAAATGTATATAGCAACACTAAATTGTAAATTTCCTATTTGACTAGCCATTTGGGAAAAAGGTTGGGCTTTTTTTTTTTTTTTTTTTGCGGTATGCAGGCCTCTCACAGGTGTGGCCTCTCCCGTTGCAGAGCACAGGCTCCGGACGCGCAGGCTCAGCGGCCATGGCTTACGCGCCCAGCCGCTCCGCAGCATGTGGGATCCCCCTGGAACCGGGACACGAAACCGCATCCCCTGCATTGGCAGGCGGCCTCTCAACCACTGAGCCACCAGGGAAGCCCTGGTTGTGCTTTTTTACTAGGATTTAAATCAATCTCTGATATTGATGTTTTATATAGAGATGATAGATAGGTAGATAGATAGATATCTATATAGATAGATGATGATAGATAGGTAGATAGATAGATATGTAGGTAGATAGATAGATAGAAATAGACATGGATTGAGTTGATTCCCTTTGTATTGTCTGATATTAATATTTCACATAAATGTGGTAAAACCCTCAAAACTAAGAAACTACTGATTATACTTTGATTTCACCAGTGTTGAAACCAATACTTTTTCTCTGAATCTGGATCCTATTTTGGATCATATATTGCATTTATTGGTAAATATTTTTATCTTCCATTGAGTGGTAGTGCTTTAGTCTGTTCTTATTTTTCATGACCTTGATACTTTTGAGCATCATCAGGTACCCTGTAAAATGTCGCTCAGTTTGGGTTTGTTTTATGTTTACTGTAATAGAGACCATGGATTTGTTTGGAGGGAAATACCTCACAGTTATTGTGACCTTCATAGCACATGTGTTAGGGGACACATACTATTGATATGTCTCATCACCACTGGTACTGACTGACCCTGATACCATATTTGAAGTAGTGTCTACCAGGTTCTTCAGTACAAAGTCACTATTTTCCTCTTTTGTGTTAAACAGATATTTTGGTCGAGACACACTGAAGCTGTGAAGACATATCATTTATAAAACTTATAAATTTTAATTCATATGTTTATCTTGCCAGCAGAAATTACTGTTGTGCTGTTTTAATGATTATTTATATTTCCCTCATTGCATCTACTTTTACTAATGGAATTTTTCTGTAAATAGAAGTTATCTTTTCTTCTCTGTTTCTTTATTCAAACATTTATTTATATTAATAGTATGAACTCATTGATATTTATCATTTATCTTATCCTTTAGGTTATAATCAAAACTATCATTATCCATCATTATTGTTTTGATCAATTTTTTTCAGCTTTAGATACTAATATATATATTAGTGTCTAATGCTAATATAGAGGCTAATATAGAGGTTTCTTGCCTCATACCTCACTCCCTTTTGCACATGACCTGACACCCCTCTTGTTGGCCAGCTATCATCTCGCCAGATTATAGGACTGAGACTGGATCTCGGGTCAAGGTGTTTGAATGACTGCAGGAAAGGAGTCCGTGTTGGGGAAATTGTTTTCATTTGAGAAATAGTATGATATTTACTGATTGTGTCTACTGCCATCATTTATATTCAATTATAAGGTTTCTGAAAAGAAATCCTTGTTCCTTGCTGCTCAGAAAAAGTTTACTGAAAATACAGTTCACTTAAAAGCACTGAAATCTGCAACAAAACAAAACAGACCCCAGAAATATCTGGTATTTCTGACTCTATGTGTTCAGACCAGTATCTATAATATCTGTAATTACATACCAGAACCCACAAGATTTATTACTATTCTAGCATATTAGTAAGTATGTAGTGGTATCTGAATTGGGTTTTGCTTTGCATTTCCCTAATGACTGTTGATGCTGCACATTTTAATATACTTATGTGCTATTCATACATATTTTTTGGATAAAATCTCTGCATACATCTTTGTCCATTTTGAAAATTTAAAAATTATTTCATGATTTTTTTAGCTTTAAGAGATCTTTATATACTCGGACACAATTTCCTTATTAGACGTGATTTTCAAATACAATTCTCCTAATGTGTAGATTGTCTTTATATCTCTTAAAAATTTCTTTCACAGGGCAAAATTTCTCACTATTGATATAGTTTGATATATTAATCTGTTATGGCTCATGTTTTGGTATTATACCTAAAAACACTTTGCCAAACCCAAACCCTTTGCCATAAATATGAGGTCGTCCTTATATAATTTTTTTTCTGAATATCTTATAGCTATACCATTTATATTTAGTTCTAAAATCCATTTGGGTTGATTTTTATAAAACATGTTACATATGATATGATGTTTATTTTTTTTAATATGGGCATCAGATTTTTCCGGCAGCATGAAAATGATGAAAAGACTAACATTTTACATTGATTTGCCTTTGTACCTTAGTCAAAAATCAGTCCTTTATTTGTTTATGTCTATTTTGAAGTTCTATAATCTGTTCCATTGATCAGTGTTTCTATGCTTTTACCAATACCCCAATATCTTGATTACTGTAGCTTTATAATGAGTCTTGAAATTGAGTAGTGGAGGTTCACCCATTTTGTTCTTCTATTTTAAGTTGGTTTCTGGTTTCTTTCCCTTTCTATATAAATTTTAGTATCGGATTGTCAATATCTATCAAAAAGTTTTCAGGGATTTGGATTGGGATTACAGTGAATCCACAGATGAACATTTTACCAATACTGAGTTTGATAATAATTGCACATAGCGTATTTCTCCATTTATTAAGGCCTTTGATTTCTGTCAACAATGTTTTGTATTTTTTGGCATATAGATCTCTTACATATTTTTCTGATTTATTATGTTTACTTTCCTTTTTGGGTGCTATTGATTTTTCAGTTGTTTTAGTTTGTTAGTGTTTACAATTAAGTTTGAATTCCCTAGGTTCTCTTTGAGTGAGATTTCCACTCAATGAGTGTAACAACCAGACTGGTCTAGACTTGCAATCAGGGGAAAAACATGTCATGCCAATAATTAGTTAGAATGGATTTTGAATTTTCAAATTTGGTTTATATACACTACCACTACTTTTGTCTTTATCTTGCACAAGATACAACCTCAAATGGAATATCCTTTTCTAGGAATGATTGCATTGAATCATTCACCTGCCTGACTAAATTGTGTAGATTAGGAGGTAAGGAAGGTAGGATGAGAAATGTGTATATCTATTGTACTTTTCAGATGGCTTTTCTAACACTCAGTTATTCCAGATTCCTGTGGCTAGAAGGGAGGGTAGAGGTCCATTAAACACCTTGACTATCAGTCCATTGTTGAGTGACTTTTGTGTTAATAGAAATACTATTATCAGAACAAATCTTAAAAAAAAAAAAAGCCAGGACATGACGTGCATTAGTTTGAAGGGCCACAATGGTGTGGTCAGAGTCAGCTGATGATAACCTGAAAAACTCAACAATGCTAAGCCACCACAGATGGACCAGAATGGGTATATCACACGTTTATGCAGTTAATCAGTCTGTAGCAGGTGGGGATCATTCCTTGTACAATGTGGTTTCTCCCATTGCAAGTTAAACAGGCCAGCTTTTGGCAGGGGAACAAGTTAAAATTGGAGTGGCAGCCTTGGCATTATAAACATAGAGTGTCGCACTGGGATGTTTACTCCTGGTGCTTTTGGGATAGGGATGGACAAGCGTATAACACACCAATTCCTACTACATGTTCAGATGTAGAAGCAACAAGATCAGTATGTTGAATTGGTTCATAGTGCCCAACCTACAGACCATGCTCTCTGCCCGCCCCTCCTGTGAACTGTGCACAAAATCCTTCAGTTGAATCTGGGTGTCTCCTCTGCCTACAGGGCAAGGCTGGATGATGACTCCATGCCTATATCTAATAGAGCCAAAAAGTTATGGTGCTCCTCACACCAGATCCCCAGGATACTCAGCTAAGTGCAATGGTCTTCAGTCCTCACTGGGATTGGAAGACTTCATCCTTACCTCTAACTGTGTTTTTCCTTAAAGCAAATGAGGTCAGGGTAGAAGGCTAGGGAGGGTGTAAAGAGAGACAGCAACTCCATAACAGTAAGCAAGGCACATTTACTTTCATTTTCAAGCAGTATAACAGCTGCTCACAGTTGCCCCAAACAGATTTTTAATTTGAAGTTATGTATCAGCTTCGGACACTCCCTCACTCAGCAGCTGCAGCCATATTGCTTTCTGGGTGGGCTTGTCTCTTTGTGGACACATCCCTTTGCTGCTTTGTGATAATATTCCTTCTTCCTCTCACCCAAGGGAGCATAAACAAAAGTCAAAATAATATTTGGGCAGCTTGTTTCTTTTTCTTTCTTTTAGTGTGGTAAGAACACTTAACATGAGATCTATCCTGTTAACAAATTTCAAGTGTGTAATACATTATTGTCAACTGCAGGCACAATGCTGAACAGCAGATCTCTAGAACTTATTCATCTTGCTTAACTGAAACTTTATGCCCAGTGATTGGTATCTCCCCATTTCCCCCTCCCTCCAGCCCTTGGCAGCCACCATTCTACTCTTTGATCTTATGATTTTAACTATTTTAGATACCTCATATATGTGGAATCATGCAGTATTCGTCTTTCTGTGACTGGCTCTTTTCACCTAGTATGGTGTTCTCATGGTTCATCTATACTGTCACATATTGCAGTATTTCCTTTTTTTTAAAAGGCTGAATAGTTTCCATTGTATGTGTATGCCATATTTCTTTATTAATTCATCTGTCAATGGACATTTGTTTCCACATCTTGGCTATTGTGAATTGTGCTGCAGTGATCATGGGAGTGCTACTATCTCTCTGAGATCCTCATTTAAATTCTTCTGGATAAATGACAGAACACTGTTGATGAGAAGACAAAATGGTACAGCTGCTATGGAATATGGTATGGTGATGACTCAAAACATTAAAAACAAAACTGCCATATGATCTAGCAATCCACTTCTCGGTATTTACTCAAAAGCATCATGAAGCTTGTTTCAATTTTCCCTGTTTTCTCTTAGCCTTTGAACGTTTATTAACAGGATGCTTGCCTTTCAGTCGGAGTTTTCAGTCTCTTCATCACTTGCCACAAGAGTTAGACAGTTTGGTGTAAAGTCCTAGTGGATCTTCTTATATGCCCTAACCTGGCCTGTGGGGAGCCTTTTATTTTCTTTTTCAGAAGCCATGTCTCTATAAGCATACCCTCTTTATCAGCAAAAACTGTCAAGAACTGTAATGGGTTCCAAATTTTACCCTACTTTCAAGCTAACATTAGGCCATCACAGTTTTATGGGTATAGAAAATGACTGAAGACTCCTATGTCAGAGGCAAAGACTTTTTATCCCTCGTGACTCAGCAAGCAGCATGAGCCTCATGTTCAGAGTGATACCACTTGCTCCTGAATTCCTGTGGGAATGATGATACAAAGGTGACCAAAGTGGATGCTATATAATAGCTGAGGAATCCTAAACTGCAGAAACCCCGATATTTTATAAGGGTTTGCAAGCAAATTTGCCACTCTTTGCCTCTAAGGGAGACATTGTCTTTATTATGCTAGATGGCAAACAAATCTGATCTCTGCCTTGGAGGTGACTATCTTGAACCTCCAAGGCTGTTTGCTATGCTGACATCCTTGAAAAGATCAAGACTCAGTCCCTCTGCTTGCAAGATAAGGAAGTGTGAGAGACTGAAGGAGTATTGTCCTAACACAGCCATCTCACAAAAAGACACACTCTTCACTATATAACCCATTAAGGGATCCCAGGAAAGGAATAAAGATCTGGCCATTTTCACCCAACAAGTAAAATCTCTAACAAGCCATGTATGATTTAGGACTCCCTGTGGAATGGGTCATGGCTTTATTAGGCCTCCATCATGGTTCACCTCCTTCCTTCACTGAATCACACATTCTCCCTTCCTCTTTTCAGATGTTGATCCCTAATCTCTAATCCATATGTAATACTATAATCCATGTTCCATGTCTGCTTCTAGAAATCTCATCCTGTGTCATAGCTATAGGCCTTTGAGTCTACGTGCTCCACTGAATTAAGTCTATTACCACTCCACCATCTACTTTCTATTTTTTCAGAATTCTAATGTATCACTTATTTCTTATTTTTTTCTCTCTAGGGAATTTGCTCTTGAATTGTAATATAATTTTCCACTCCTTGTTGACTTTTTTCCTGTTGTTATTATTTGTTTAAAGAGACAAATAGTGCATATAATTGACTGCCATATTTAACTGAATATTTCAGGCCTAATTTTAGTTTTAATGTATTTTTTTTCAAAGTCTTCTTTTCTATATTACTTCACATAAAAAAGGCTTTCTTAAAGTAAGTCAGAAGTAAAATAAATATATAATATTTATTGTTATTTTCAACAAATATCTTTCAAAGCTATTTTCTTCTTTCCTTTTGTGGGGGTCTCCTCCTCGTATACTATAAATTAGATGAATTGATTTATATTTGTTTTCTTTCTTTTTTTCCTATATTATTTGTCCATTTTATTTTGTGCTGTGTTCCCTGGCTGTGCTAGCAGATTCCTTAGGTCATGCTTATCATTAGGAAGAATAAGCCCACATTCAGGGGATTCTGGCCTTACTGAGCCCTCGTGCTGCTACTGAGGCCTGAGGCTTTATGCTTTAAGAGTTGACTGAGATGCAACTACCTCAAACACTAACCTGCATTCATGAAAATGCAACAAAACTAAACTTTAGAAATGGGATTTTCAGGGCTTCCCTGGTGGCGCAGTGGTAGAGTCCGCCTGCCTATGCAGGGGACACGGGTTCGTGCCCCGGTCCGGGAAGATCCCACATGCCGCGGAGCAGCTAGGCCCGTGAGCCATGGCCACTGAACCTGCGCGTCCAGAGCCTGTGCTCCGCAACGGGAGAGGCAGCAGCAGTGAGAAGTCCGCGTACCGCAAAAAAAAAAAAAAAAAAACACCAAAAACCTATTTGTAAAATGGCATTTAAATCAAGCTAAAATATATCATTTCAAATAACAGCTGTAATTCATTTATGGTTTTTAAAAAATTTACATACCCTTAATTCCAAACTGTGGAAATATGTATATTTCACAGTACCTGACTATAATATGTATATTATATATTAAAATATATATTATATATAAACATACTGTAATATATACAATAATATATATATACAACATATATCAATAAAATTGATACTGAACCATTATATAATTAAAGTACTTGCACAAATTACACAAACATCTTACTGATTTGTTTGGTAGTTTCCTTGTGATAATCCTTACATGTTAATTTTTTTAAAATATGTCTTAGGGATTATCTTCTTATTTATGTTTAAATTATTCAGATCTCTCTACTGCCAATTTATTATTGACAATAAAAACAAAATGATAATTTAACATGAATAGCATCATTTTTGTATTGAAATAATTTACAGTTAAAATTCTGTTTACTTCTTGAAAATGCATTTTGCAATGATTAGAAACTATTCACTTAATAAAAAAAGTATGCTTTTGCTCACTACTTTGTGCATGGTGGGTGAACAAAGATTTGCTTATGCTAGTGTCCAAAGTACAAGAAGGACTCTTTAATCATGTTAATATAAAACAGGAAATATTGTCTTATTGAAATAGTTTAGTTTGAACTATAAAGCGGAGAACTACAAGCTATCTTTAGATAACTGGTAAACAGCAAATAATCAAAAATTTGCTGACAAAAAAATTACTAAGATCAAAGACATTATGACTTATCAGCCTCATATTAATTTGGCTCCAAGATTTAACGTAAAAATATACAGTCATAAATTATGTTATAACTCTGAAATTTTATTGTCAACCATTGCAATTAATAATACATTGATTACTTTCATTTCAAATACATATTAAATTTGTAATGTCTTGAAAATGTAATGCCACAAAAATTCTGACATTATCTTACTTATGTGTATGATCATGGTAGATACTACAGGAGCCCATTTTACCTATATCTTTTAGCTAAAGTTCTAAGTAGGTTACTCTGCCAGAGTGTAGTGAAATTACCATGTTCTTCTTAGAACAATGATGAATTTTGAAAGTCAAGTAATAAAATACAGTCTCAGGAAGGTTCCAAAGAGAAAGTCTTGCACAAATAATCAGCAACATTTAGGTTCAATAAAGAACAATGTGAGAGTCTAAAAAAAGAAATGTCAAAATGATGGGTAAGCTCCCTAGACACCTACACGATTCCTATTTTTAGCCATTCTAAAAGAGATAAAAGCTTGCTAAGATTAGATTTCTTTCTCAGGCAGCTTTCTTTCCCTAAATAAACTGGATATTCCAGACCCTCTAAAATACATTTTAGGATTTTGTTCTTAGTGCAGTTTTCTTTGTAAAGCAAATAGGGATGGGCTCATTATGGAAGTTTTCATTAATTAATAAGAGACCGGAAAGATTTTTTCTGGGAGATATTTGGTTATTGTGTTTGTATATGCCATTTGATTTATATTTGGTCTTTATTGTAGACATTGGTCTCTTAGGCCTTGTGGTATATTTTCATTTCCATTGCTATGAACATAATTGAAAAAGAAATTAAACAGAAACCAATAATAAACCACACTCTTTGGTAAATAACTTAGATTCCCATTTCAATATTCTTTGTTCCTCTTATCTAATACCATTCACTTAGCAAATGAAAATTTTGCCAATATTAGAATTTTTCATCTAACATTACAAAACCTTGCAGCCACTTTTATGGAAGTAAAGGAGATAAAACCATTAGCTTTAAAAAATGACTAACGTAGCAGTTGAATTCAAGTGCTAATCCCAGAAATATAGGGAACATAAACCTGGATGTGAAGATACATAGGAACATTTAGCCCTTGCAGATGGGAGCTTTATTACATTTTTCTACAGTGTTCACTGAAGAAATCCCTTCATCTTTACTAATGCTACTAAACCACAATTCCCCACACTCTTGTTTATGGGAAGGGTCTTTTTTCATTGACCCTCTACTCCTCCTTGCCTGCTTTTCTTATCCCACTGCTCTGCTTTCCTGCCTCTATCTTTGTGCTGCCATTTTCCTTCCATGTGCTTTCTGCTTACTGTTGAAAGAAGGCCGTGTAACTAGCCTGAGAGAAAAATAATAATAATTAAAAAATCAGCAAAGGCACAGTTTAACTTGAAGAAGTATTATTTTTATTGCATAAGTAAATGCATTAAAATAACAGATATTATTTTATCTGTTGTATTATATGATCCTACTTGTTGGCCTGAGGAATTATTCCATGTATTAATCTCCGCATAATTTCTTTAGTCACTATAGGCGGTCCACACACAAAGAGCCCAATGTGGTTGTGAGACCAGTATATATGATGGTGATTTTTTATTGACATGATTATGATTAGTATAATTATGATTAGCATTACCTATTATGATATTTATATCATATTGAGACCAATAATATGAAGGCCAGGAAAATTAAATTTCCTGTGGCACTCTGGAGCAAGGAAACAAAACAAAAAATGAGAGGTCAAAAAAGACAGGGTATGAATCAAAGTGGGATATTACTCAAACCCAAGCTGGTAGTCAAGTAGCCAGCTATTTAAACAATTAAAAAAGACAGAGTAATTTTTATTTTATGTTGTTTTATTCTAATATATATAATTGGTTTTAGCCAAAAGGTGGGTTAGAAATCTAAATGATACATAATTGGTTTGAGGCAAAAGACGGGTTAGAAATCTAAATGAGCAAGGCATTTAAAAACCATAAATAATTTTGCAAATCATTTCTAAATATGAAAGTTACTAAATGGAAGAAAACTCATCAAACATTGCAGTATGATCTTGGAATACAGTTTAAAGTGCTTCATAGGCTCTACATACTCATTAATACAAATGGTAATTATGAATGGAGAAAATGTAATAAGAAAACATGATTTTTCTGACATAAAAACAGAATAAACTCAATAGATTTTAAGGAAAATGCAAGAGGAAACATTAGGAAACAAACAGTCTTGATGTTAAATATTTCTTAATAGTAGTTTTAAACTACTGTATCATCAAAAAGGCAAAGTTACTAAATTCTAAAATGTAACAGTATAACAGGAGAAAATAATGTTTCATCTGGAATATGTAACTATATTGAAATTCCCAAAAATAGTATATGGGGCTTTTATAAACAGTTTAACTTTAAACACGTTCTCTGTGACGAAATAAGGGTATAAAAATTTTTGGGGCTTCCTTGGTGGCGCAGTGGTTGAGAGTCCGCCTGCCGATGCGGGGGACACAGGTTCGTGCCCCGGTCCGGGAAGATCCCACATGCCGCGGAGCGGCTGGGCCCATGAGACATGGCCGCTGAGCCTGCGCGTCCGGAGCCTGTGCTCCGCAATAGGAGAGGCCACAACAGCGAGAGGCCCGCGTACCACAAAAAAAAAAAAAAAATTTGTGAGCTTTTTAAAATCAATAATAAAAACTTTAGTACTAGAAACATATTAAAATATAAGATAAAATAATCAAAAGGGTATCACAGTGAAAATAATTTAAAAGTCTAAATATTTACTATGTTTTAAAAAAGAATAAGTCAGTATGATTGGTTGCATATGGTCACAACATTGTGAACACATTTATATGGTTTTGCATTCAATTATCCAATACAAAAGAACAAAACTTCACATCTGAAACAAATTTAATGATCTCTTGTGAATATTATAAATACTAAAAATGTTAAATGCCAATAATTATACTGATAACAAGTATGCCAAAAAACAAGATTGGCATAGAAAATAATAATTGTATTAATTTTACAAAAATAACTGCCAATTATATTATTTTTCTAACAGTTATAAAATTGTACTCATATGTATATATTGCATGGTATTTTATCATCTAAATACTGTCATTTTCCACCAAAGTGGACAATAGTTAATAATATTTATTAATATTAAACCATTGTCTGAATTTCTCACTTTATCTTTTTTAGCTGATAAATTACTAAACATATAGATATATAACTAAACATATACAGAAAAATGGAAGCAAAGTAATATATCTGACTATTCTGTGACTATTCTGATTATAAAAGTAACTTAAAATTTCCATTTAATCAAATTCTATATAGAGTAGAAAAGTGAATAGAGTATGTCCAGCAGTATACAGAAAATATGATGCTTATTTGAATATTTAAAATAAAATGCTGTCCTCAAACTCATCAGAAACTAGCTGGAAAAGACATATAAGGAAATAACTTGGATAGTGGCCTATTTAGCATCTGATGTGAGCAACACTTTCATAAACGAGAGTCTAAGGGAAGTGCCTTTAGTGGGAAAACTCCCTTTTGGTTACTGCCATCTAGAGGGCTCTCACATTTGTTCGTGGCTTTCTAGACATTCCAAATTCTAATTCCCTTTGTAATTCTCTCCTACTGTTCCAGCATTGTGACTTTGGTGTGATAACTAGGTCAGTCACATTGGATTTCACATACCCATCTACAGAGCATGGGATTAGATTAATCTGTGGTTATCTGATTCCACATCAAATATCCAAGAAATTATTAATTTGAAAAAAAGCCTATACATTCAATCTAAAGATATTATATTTTAAAATTATAAAAATGTATTATGTTATAAAAATTATAAAACTAAACCTTACTCAGTAGGATTGTATTTCACAGTAACATTAGTCTACCATTACTAAAAAAGCTTTCACCATATTGTAGGATGATGTTAGGGGATAATTTTCTCAATGTAGGAGAAAGAGTGACATGGATGTGGAATATGGGAAGGCTAGAAAGAAGCAGAGGTGCTTTATTGGAGAAGGGAATTTCAATATAAATTCATGATTTCAGTACACACAGATAAACATCTATGTATGTTCTTATAGATGCATGCATATGCACATGTGCATGTATATTTCATAACTCTGCTGAAAGAACCTAGAAACAATGAGTTCCAGTAGTATCAATAGCAATGGGCATACCTTGACACGCTTTTGATTTCTAAATTCTATTCCTTAATAGAAATTCCAAAGTACCTTGGAGAGATGGCTGAGTTTAGATCTCAGGCAGAGATTTAAGTACAAGCACAAATGCCCCATCCTGTTTGCCAAAAAGAAAGAGAGTTTTCAAAAAATTATGGGGCACTGTAAAAATGACACATGAGCTAGATTTAAGGGGCTCCACTTACTCAAATCTAGGACAAACTGAAGTTCAACACAGATAGCAGCAGTTTAGGATTATAACCCACTGATTAAAACATAAACCCATGAGTCCATCCAGATAATAAATAAATGAGAACAAATAAATAATAAATAGAAGATAGATAGACAGATACGTACATACATAAGAGAGAAAGAACAGCTCTCCATTACAGTAGAATACCTATTATTAAAGGACTAAGAAAGAATTACACTAAGAACAACTTTTTTTGAAGGGATAATAATGTATTTACACATTAATTATCTATGGATATTAAAACTACAAGTTAAAGTTTAATGGGGAGAAGAATATTTACATAGTTCCAAAGTGTATGCCTTTATATATATATATATATATATATATAGAGAGAGAGAGAGAGAGAGAGAGAGAGAGAGAAAATGATTAAGAAAACAAAGTAACAGTTGGATAATCTGGTGAGGAGTATAAATCTGGGGATAACGTTGCAAGTTTTCTTTACGTTAAAGTTTTCTTTAGGTTAGATATGATCTCTAAATAAAAATTTATGAAATCATTTTGTAAACTTCACTCTCTTCAATTTTACTTTGCTTTAGAATCCAGGGTCTAAATATTGAAAAGAAGTAAAAATAGAAAACAAAACTACATTTCTATCGAAAACAAATGAGTTTGATACAATTCAAATTAAAATACTAAATCAGATCTTGCTATTTGAAATATGCAAGAATATGAGATGAATCTTTCATTTTACTCTTGGTTGTTGTGATAGGACAGTTTTCTGTTAGGTGTAAGCTGTATTGATGACTCATTCCCTGAGAACAGCAGTGATCTTCACACATCTGAATGATTCATATTTGCATTAAAACTACAGGTTCAATAACACACTCAGTTAATTTTGTGCTCCACAGGATTTTAGATTTACTTTACATCAGTTTCTTTGATTTATTTTCTATTACTAGCACTTTGTATCATCAAACTTAATAAAATAGGTTAAGTTAGATATGCTCCTCCTCCAGAACATGTGCTTTAGGAGGGATTTATTAAAAGCCATATCTGTCTTCAAATACATATTCAAAGTTCAGAGTGTCATATAAGGAGTAATTTTACTCAAATCCTGTGATTCTTCAGAGGCTTATTTGATTGTGTTTTTTTTTTTTTTTTAACATTATCTCATGCTCAGAAAAGTCGCTTTTTCATTTAACTTTACTAATTCACCATTTTCATATACAAACTGGATTCTATGGTACTTTCCCTTACAATTTTCAAAATCATTAAACTCCCCTCATCATACTTATCATAATTAATTACCTAAAATATTTGTATTGGATTTAAGTACAATAGTATCAACATATTTATATATAGTAGATTCTAGGTATTTGAGAATTTATCATTTTTCCCTTTCCTTTTTGACCCTTTTGAGTAGTCTCAAGATAGGCGAGATATCCTTGTATACAATTTATAATAATGTTTGGAATTGAATTATGTAGACCATGAAGTTGGTAGGTGTATGCTAGATAATAAACTAAAATTATTTTGTATATTGATCTATTATTTTGCAGTCTGTTGCTAACTGCTACTCACATGCGTTGTTATTTAGTCCGCCAGAATAACCTATGGATTATTATTGATTTTATATAATAATGTGGGAACTGATTAGAATGTGCCATTTATTTAAGACAAATGGCAGAGATGAGCTTGGATTCAAGTTTTACAGGTGATAGAGTGTAGTTCATTAAGATCAGGACCCTGGAGCCAAATTTCTTCATGGACTTAATACTACATCATTGTCAAATAGACACTTCTGCTAGTATCTATTCTCTCCCATATTTCCTCCCCACATTGCTCTGGGCTTTCTTTCCTCTAACAAAATGTTTATCATTTTACTCCTTGAATCTGCCTACTATATACAATTCTCATTACACAGGGTTAAAGTATTTTATGCACTGTCACTGAATAGCCCCTTTATATCTTATTTTAGAACCTGAGTCTTTATAGAGAAAGACATGTCCAGACAATTCCTCTCATGACTTTGAGACACTTATTTGCCTCTAAAACCCTGCAACCTGTTACATGTTATCAGTCAAGACCATATCACTTATTTCATCAAATATTGGATCTCCTACTCATAAGCTTCCTTAATATCCAAATTTGGAAACCACCCTGGAAGATTTGAAGATGAAGTAGGCGATCCATCTGTTTTTGACTTGAAGGTCATCTTTAAAGTAGTGCTTTAAAATAGGTTAATTTCCTGATTCTTGGCTGGGTATCATGCAGCCATGAAATGGACATCTTGAATATAGTTAAGTTCTACAATGGATATTCAGAGCAAACATAACTGTTCAAGAAAAGTCCTGTTGTTTAACACTTCTCAAACTTCACAGATTCATCCTTGGTCCATCTTCCCCTCAGCACTATAACAACTTTCCATTTTGGAAGATACATATTATCTGGAAGAATGATAAATTCTAAGGATATCTTAAAATATCCTCCACTATAAACATCATCTAATTGTTAGCTATTACTGTTTAACAGACCATTCTCAAGCCTATAAATTGAAAACAATAGGAATCTAAAAATAAAATGGATGAACATATCAAAACAGAAGTAGAGTCACAGATATAGAAAACAAACTAGTTGTTATCAGTGGGGTGATGGAAGAGAGGAGGGGCAAACTAGGGGTAGGGGACTAAGAGATACAAACTACTATGTATAAAATAAATAAGCTGCAAGGATATCTTGTACAGCACATGGAATATAGCCGATATTTTATAACAACTTTAAATGAAGTATAATCTATAAAAACATTGAATCACTGTGTCGTACACCTGAAACTAACATAAAAAATTTAAATAATTTTTTATTATTTATTCTAAATCTATCATCAGCCAAGTAGAGCTGCTGATCTTGTCCGGGCTCATTTGTGAATATGCAGTCAGCCATTGGGTAGACTGGGGAACCTGAAGTAGGATGGCTTTGGATGTAACAATTAGGCTTTATTCCACATGATCTCTCATATACGAGAAGACGTGCCCAGGCTTTTCCTCATGGCATTGGCAGGATTCCAAGGAAGGATGTAAAAATGTAAAACCAGTCATCAAGCTTCTGCTTACAGCAAATTTGCTACTCTCTACCAGCCAAAGAATATCATAAGGCGAAACCCGTAATCAGTATGGTAGGACACCAGAATAAAAGTATGAATGCAGGGAATAAATGAAAAAATGAGGCCATTTTTGAAATTAAAATCCATCACTAGACACCTTTCTTAAATTCTTACTGCTAATGAACTGAGATCTGGTCACTGGACTTTGATGATGAGGTCCCTTAACTTGGCTAGATCTCAATTGACTTAATTGTATCTGTGAAACTAGAATTCTGCTACTCAAGATCATATGTGGTCTTGTAAATATTGTACCTTCAAACATGTAAGAAGTTGTTCCAACATTTTCAACTGGACCACATAGAGGTAAATAAACCCATTTTAGGTTAGGGGTTAGACAGCTGGAGGGTTCTGTAATTGACTCTTGTCTATGTAGCATTGATTGGCATCCCAAGCTAACAGTAGGAACAATTGAGAGCCAAGATTACCAGAATTTAAAAAATAAATTAGGAATCCAAGGAAAAAATTAACTTTCCTCTATAATACTTTGAAATAAAAACAGGATAAATTCCCTGGCTTAAATAATGAATTTACCCACATAAAAAGAAAGATGACATGACATCCCAGCTTTCAGAAAAGCAAATGGCAGCCTCTCTTGTTTGTATATGTATCAAAATGCTAAATATTGGAAATGGGCCTTAAGAACAACTGAAGATAGATGTTATTGGCTGTGACTGCTATCACCTTTCTTAATGTAGACATCTTCCTTTTTATTTCTTTTTTGGACTCCTACACGTATTGTGGCAGTCAACTACATATTTTGTTACTTGGGGCTGTCCTGAGATTTCACCCAGAATACAGAGATACTATATGACAGCTAAGATAAAGACAGAGTATTATCAGATGAAATGAGTAAAGGTTTACATAAGATACCTCTAATAATATTAAGGCTATGGAGGATAAAATTATTTAGAGTTGTTTAATTCTGGAATATTTTTATCAGCAATTGAATGGGGATCCAAAAATAAATGAGCAATTCTGATTTTACCCACGTTCAGTATCATGCAAGATCTTAGCTCTTAGTTCCTTAAGCTTCTCATCTTCAGTTTCTTAAACTTCCAGAGTGTATCAGTAATCCCAACCTGTGATGGTAGCCTAGACCTTATCATGAGAAGCAACTGAGCTTTTTTGGAAATACTGAAACTCTCTGGTTATTAAACAGTTTTTCCAAATTATAAATTGAGTTACTTATACTGAATCTATTATTTGACCTTATCAAGCTATTAAATGCTGTTTACAGCCTTGTCTGTTGTATCCATGTGTCCCTATCTCACCTGTCTTTACTTCCCTCCTTCACTTTTTTGATATAGTATAGTATATCACTTACTCAACTCTTTTGACAGGGTTTTCAACAACTCCCTGTACTACTGTGTCTGTTTCCATGCCTGACAAAACCCCAATGCTGGCTTAATCCAACCATTTTCTTTCCAAACCTAAACCCAGGCTGCTTTCCACAACTGTAGAAAATCATAAAGCTATGAAGTTGATTTCCTTTAAAAACTATGGTTTCCAAACAGTTGAACACATAGTACAACTTAGCTACCCTTATTCTGCTAGATTATCTTTGAGATATACCACTTATTTCAAAATGTTTCATTTTCTTTTCATATCTGTAAGTTGTTTCCTGAATCTTATATTCTTTTCTTGTGAAACAGAGTTGATAACACTGACTTTAGAGTTAATCATAAAAAGGTATTTGCAAGATTTTATACACAGCAGCATTTTTAAGGGGGTTACTGAATTTACAATCCAGGGTAAAGTCTTAATAAGTGCACTGGAGATGAAGATGAGACTCTCTGGGGTTAGGATGGATGCACTTAGTTATACAAACATAGAGATACTTCTGATTAAGAAGACAATGGGAGTTTGAATGGTGAGGGTAAAAGAGAGATGACTTTAGAAGCAGGGAGGAGCTAAGCATTCCAAGGATGTTTGGAAATTACCTTTTTGATTAGATTAAGAAAATGTTAATAATAATAACATCTAATTTTGAATTTTAAACATTTGTGTGTCTACCTGATGTCAGTTTATTAAATTATTAAGCAAGGTAAGAAGCAAAAAATAAGAATTTAACATCAGAAAGCCCTACATTCCTAGACTTGCAACCTAACATCATCATGACCTTGGAAACATATTACTTAAACTCTGAGGATCAAAGGAAAAGGAAGTGAATATGTGTTAGGTACTCTTAAAGGTCATACGACCTTTAGTTAATTTGACCTAATGTCTGAACATCAACTGAAGTAGAGCTAGGAAGAGTAAAAAATATATTAAAGCTTAATTTTTAGGTCTGTTAATAAATGCACACATGCTACTAGTTTACATAAAACTTATGCCTTTATTAGGTATGTCATAGGGAGAAAATAATGAATAATTGCCCATTATCTTTAAAGCCAAGAAAACTAAAATAAAGGAATAACCTGTAGCAAGTCAAGAATATCCTATTTGTTTATTAAGGCTTTCAAGAGGTAAAAAATATTTTGAAAAAGAAAGTAAAATCTATAATAAGCATGTAAACAGGTAAATAAGTAACACATTCATTGTCCTTCCTTTCATGCAGTTTATTAGCTTACATTTTTGCTGTTTGACAAACAAATGCAAACTAATTGTGCTGTGAAATCAAAGTGACAGTTTCAATTATCTTACTTGGTTTCTTGACTCTTTTTTGCTTTAGGAGAAACTGATGCAATGCAGCTTAAAAATCATTAAAAATTCTTAATTTGCTTAAGTGATAATCACTTTTATAATTTTTAACAGATAGAATGCCATAAAAACAATCCTAATAATCTTAATCTTAATGAAGAATTTGAAAAATTGCTTAAAAGACTAATTCAGAGTTACAGACTTTTGAGAAGAGAAATGGTTATATAGTGGACAACTGGCATATACAGGTTATGATCCCAAGTGACTTGTTTTCAAAGGTCACAACATTAACTACGACCTTAATTGCAAGTAATTTCCTTGCATCAGTCCTTCAGAAACTTTTATCAGGCCCTGGTGTCCTGCCAAAAGACAACTGCCTGTATGCTTGAAACAAATAGTATTTTTTTTTAATTTGTTCTCCTTTCTTTCTCTTTCTCCTTTCTTCACCCCACTTTCTCTCCAGTTACACCAATAATTCATTTAGGCAGTTTCTTACACACTGGCCAATCAAAACTCTGTTACCTTGGTGGAGGTAAAGAGGTAAAATAGCTGAGTAGGCCCACATTGTCTCTAGCATACTTTAGTATAATATACTTATTTAAAATATGTTAAATGACTCATCTTTACTTGTGCTAGTAGACATTTTGTGTACTTATTATATACTGAAAATTATCAGTTATTCTGAAGTGAGTCCTTGTGACATTGTTTTGAAAAGTGCATGTATCATTTTTTTTATTCTTTGGTTATGAACTCATGGCTACTTTTACATCTACTTTATTATCACGAAAGAAATCCCTTCAAAAGACCTTTCACCTTTTGGACTGCTCTTCTTTATTTCAACACTGGGCTTGTTTATTATTGCTGAGATGCCGCTCTGCGGCATGTGGGATCTTCCCGGACCGGGGCACGAACCCGTGTCCCCTGCATCGGCAGGCGGACTCTCAACCACTGCGCCACCAGGGAAGCCCCTGTTGCTGAGATTTTTTTTTTTTTTTTGAAGCCTCTTCACTATTAGAGGTTAGAACAATTGGTAATTAAAAATTTTTTTTCTATGATATTTGATTTCCCAAGTTCTAGTCAGGCTTCATGTACACTTGCTTAATTCTTCAAAACTGCTGGATGGGGTAACTACTTTGGATCAATTTTTCTGACAGTTCTATTTCATCGACCTCAAAACTTCTCAAAAGCGACAATCATCTTAAAATTAAAGCATTACAGTTTTCTGCTTATAATAACTATAAGGCATTTAAAAATTATAACTCAACTTAACACTGCAAAATAATACATGGATTTGCTTTGACCATAAGAAAATATGATCATCTACTTCCATGGAGCTGAGCTTTTAAATATACCCTGAAAATTTTACTTCTTACATTCATTTTACATTGAAATAACTCTTCTATTTTATGTCATCATTGCTGAACAATGCCAGTAGGTTGTTTTATGTTTGTTTTTTGTTTGTTTGTTTGCTTCTTGGTCAGTAAATAACAACCAGAACAATGTACCAACTTCATCAAGTCTTTGCATTATATTTATGTATCAAGGACATGCAAATAATTCACATTTGAGCAATAGAAATTTTAAATGTTCAACTAAATGAGATAATAAACAATTCCTGTTCCTGGAATAATCTAGTGGGCAATGAAATAAACAGAAACTATTAGCCACTGCTTGATACTTTCAGCTTCTATACAATTTAAAGAAATTAAATTTTTGTGCATTAATATTGCCATATATCCCAGTAGGATATATCATTCAGCAGCTCAGTATTTTAAAATAAATGTACCACTTTCCAGTTGCTGAGAGGTTTCTAGAGGAGTGTTTTCTGGATGAGAAATATATAACATTTAGCTCATTTTCAATATCTGATTAGGATAATTAAACCCAAGGGCTTAGGACTCTATATTGTAGGTAACCAAAATAGGTCACATTATCTTTGTATTTCCATGTGCGTACACTCAGTGAAGGCAGGCTTACTGTAAAAATATCAAACTGGAAGGCTCCCTCCACCACCAAAAAATATTTTTTATCAATTTATATCATATATAAAAGCATAAAGGATTGTTTATATCCTCACATCATTTGCTGTACTGGATAATGTGAGTATTTTAAATTTAATAATATTAGTGAAAATTAATAAGTTTAATCTTAGTGTGTAATTACCTGAATATCAGGGAGTTAACCATCTTCTTATATATAGTAATCATGGCTATGGCTTCCATAAATTGGCATTTTATGCATTTTGGTCATTTTTCTATTCATTTTTCCTTCTAACTCATCTGTGACTGCTCTGAAAAATAAAAATATTATTATAACTTATTTGGCAGTCAAAATATGACAAGTCATGAACTGTCCTAAGGCTATTTGCTGTCTTTTAAAAACCCTACTTTTTGTAAGTATTCATGGATTCAGTGTAAAGATATAAATGTGTTTCTTTAATAAATACTGGTACTGTGCACCTTGCTGGGGACTGTATATATGATTTCTCTAAAGCCTGTCTCTCAAAATAATTTTTGAATTCCAAAACACATTTGTCAGACATGAGTTCAGATAAGAGAATTAATTAAGTCCATTAAAAATTCAGAAGCAAATGTTAACTTTATAAAATATTTTCCTGGCATTGACAGAAATATTAATTTTTGTTTCTTTTTTGACTTAATATGGATGTTAGTAAATCTTAGTAAAATATTTTCTAATACAAACTATTTTATTCATTACTAAAGCAAGTCAAACTTGGTTAGGAGTTTTAAAATCTTTGAATTGAAGTATTTATACACAAATACATGTATAGGTGTTTATATTTTAAACTCTTGATTGAAGTTTAGATGTAAGAGGATAGCTCATTAATTTTGACAAGCTAAAAATACATAACTTGCACCCAGATTATGAAACAGAATATCACCATAGTACTAGTGCCCCAGAAGTCCACCTTTGCCCACTTCTAGACAATAGCCACCCTGCTAACCCTGTCTTCTAATAGCAAAAAAGTTTTGGTAATGCTTATGTTATTAAATATGATACTGTAACTTCTACTCTCTCTTGTATGTATGTTTATTACATTTCATGCTTTTGCGATTCATCTGTTCTCACATGTATAATTAGAATATGTTCATTTCCCTCACTATGTAGTAGTTTACTGTGGAGCCCACTGTGTGAAAATACAATGAATTTTATTGGAAAATATTTTGGGAGAATCTGTGAAAGCTGAAGATATGCATATTCTATAACTGTGAAATTCTACTACTAATTATATACCAAACAGAAATGTACTCGTGTTCAACGAAATGTATATTTTGAAATTGGATATTGTAAAATAGATGTATTTTTGAGTACCACATAAAAATTCATCAAGATCTGTTTGTCGTATCTCCTTTTGTTTAGATTTAATTACTAAAATTATGTTGATTTTGTTAAATAAATTAAGGAAATATGTATATTTTAAAAATTTACTCTCTTTCTCTCTCTCTCTCTTTCTCTTGAACTGGACCAAATACCATGCTGATTTTGTATTGCTTGAAAGTTTGATAGAGTTCATGTGTGAAAATATCTGGGACTGGTGCTTATAGAACCTTCTCAATTACTTGCATAGAACTTTTCCTGATTTCGTTTTTGCTTCTTCTGATATTAATTTTTGGTACTTTTTCCTAGAAAATCACCTAATTCATCCATGTTTCCATGTTTTTAAACAAGGAAGTATTTTCTTTTTTTTTTTTCTGGTTATAAATTTATTTTCTTTTAGCTGCATTGGGTCTTCGTTGCTGCGTGTAGGCTTTCTCTAGTTGAGGTGAACAGGGGCTACTCTTTTTTGTGGTGCACAGGCTTCTCATTGTGGTGGCTTCTCTTGTTGTGGAGCACAGGCTCTAGGCGTGCAAGCTTCAGTAGCTGTGGCACGCGGACTCAGTAGTTGTGGCTCACAGGCTCTAGAGCACAGGCTCAGTAGTTGTGGCGCACAGGCTTTGTTGCTTCGCGGCAAGTGGGATCTTCCCAGACCGGGGATCGAACCTGTCCAATCCTTGGCAGGCAGATTCTTAACCACTGCACCACCAAGGAAGTCCAACAGGGAAGTATTTTCTAATATTGTTTTTTGTTCCTGGATATTTCAGATATTTTTTCCCATTCTCACTTAGAAATTTGTCAGTTTTGGCCTTCGTTATTTTCTGATTTAATAAGTAAATGGGTTATCTATTTTAGTCATAGTGTGTTTTTTTAACCTAGTTCTTTGATTTTTTTTATAATTCTATATTGTTTTGCTTTCATAGTAATTCTTTCCTTGGATCCGATATATACTTAACTCTAACATTTTCCAGGTTTGAGGGTTTCGTTATTTCTCTGATTATTCCTTTATTTTATCTCCCTCTTCTGTGCCACGATGAACCATGTGGCACTATGGAAATTTCATGAAGTTGTTACAGCCAGAATTTTAAGCTAGCATATGAAGGACATGGCACTAGAGAGTGAGCTAGACTCAAAGTCAGTATTCCATAAATAGGGGGGAAATTGTGTGTGTATGCATGTGTAGATGTATATATGGTCACTGAACTACAATATAACCTATCATGACTCGTGTGTAGGCATATGATATAGACATTAATATCACTATGTCCATTTTACAATTAGGAAATTGATGGTAGAGATGTTAGCTAATGTTATTAAGTGTTAGAACCAGGATTTACACCTACCTGGCAATGTGATTTCATTTCCTTTACCAGAATTCATAGTTTAATTCAGAGTTCATTAAAGAGAATCAAACATACTTAAGAAATTATTCTTTTGTTCATAAAGCATGATGTATGGGTACAGAAAAAAGAGTTATTTTCCGTACTTAAAGGTCTTAAAATCTATTTGCACTACAAAAGATAAATGTGTGCACCTGAAAATATAAATGTAAATTAATATTTGAATACTAATTTGCAATAGTGATATAAGATAAATATAGGAACAGAGTATGGTCAAACTAGATTTAGACTGCAAAGTGGATTTAAATCCTGACTCTTCTTTTCACCTTTTTTTTCACTTGACAACTGTGTTTTAGTGCCAGTTATTTGCCAGGCACTTTTCTTGGCACTAGAAGTCAGAAGTGGCTAACAAAGAAAATCTCCTGGTTTTTTACTTTCTAGTGGGAGGAGAGATGAACAATGAACAAATAAATATATAACATACCAAATGACAGTTGGTGCCATGAAGAAAGGTAATGCAGGGTATGTATACAGAGATGGCAAGGTTCTATTTTATATAAAGTTAGGAAAGAGACCACTCTGATAGGATGACATTTGAGTAAAAACCTGAAAAAGGTTGAGAAACTAGCTGTATCTGGCAGAAAAGTGTTTTAGGCAGTGGCACTATGATACTTAAGCATTGATACTCTTGACCAGACAGATTGTGTTCAAATTTTGGTTCTTTCATTTGCTATATTATCTTGGCAAGGTTCATAATTTTGTCTGCATCTGTTTCTCCCAATGGGCAGTACATCTAATGTGTTGCTTAGAGTATTAATTTATTAAGAACTTAAAGCTCAGTGCCTAGCACCTACTAAGTACTCAGAGATTTAATTGGTTACTATTATTGGTAGAGGAAAACAGCAAGAGCCAATAGCCCTAAAGCAGGAATGTACTGTTCCAGTATCAGTAGTGGCAGAAAACTAGTGGCAGAAAATGGGGATGGGAAAGGGAATGGGATGGAGGACAGACTAGGAATGAAATCAGAGCTTGCAGAGAAGCAGATCAACCAGAGGCTTGCAAACCAAGGTAAGGATTTGGATTTAACTTTGAGTATTAAGGAAAGCCACTGGGAAATTTGAAGCAGAAATATGACATGATGTCTTCTGCTTTATGCATATGTGAATGACTTTCACTGTGTCCTGCAAATGCAATGTAGGTTCAACATGTCTAATATCTGTTACCAAAAAATCCATAAACTTCAGTTTCTTTATCCCTGATAGGGACATCATATTAGTGGATCTCTGATAGGGCTGCATAAATGACAGAATGATAATAGCTGTGTAAATGAGCCAAAAGTCAATGTTACCAGGCTTCCTTTGCTGTGGCAATGTTCATGGATCACTGCTTTGGTTAGTGGTTGCTGAGTCCACCACAAAAGTTAGTGTTCATTAGAACAATATCTGAACTCAAATGGGCAGTTCTGTTGTTTTTGCTTAGGATGTTTCATTCAGTTGTAATCAGATAGTGACTAGGATATCCAAGATGATTCTATTTATTTGTTTGGCTCTGAGGCAGGAAGGTCTAGAAACTTAGGAACACCTGGGATGCTGAGATGACTGGATCTCTTTCCATGTAGTTTCAGGGTCTCTTCCTCTCCATTTGGCTTCTCCACATACTCTATCCACATGTATCTACAGCTGAGAAGCTGAACTTCTTATTGGGCAGCTCAAGGCTCCCAAAAGTGGGAAAGTAGAAGCTGGCCATGCCTTCTTGAGATTTAATCTCAAAGTTGGTACTGTTACTTCTGCACTCTCTGTGGGCTAGAGTGAGTCTCAGGGCCATATCAATTTCACTGTGGCGAAAGACCACAAAAGATGGTGAATACCAGGAACTGTAGTTCATTAGGGGACATTTTGGTTCAAGAACTACCACAGTCACCATGCACCCCAGGTTCTCTGTTTTTCAAACAGGCATATCTATAACCTCAGTGTTTCACTAACCCTATGATTATAAAACACTGGGGAGGAGAGTAAATGCCTATGAGTATTTTATCTTATTTTAATTTATTTTATGTTTGCATAAAAGAATGTGGAAGGCACATTCTTTGTTTTATGATTAGATAAATTCAGAAAAACAGAAGATATGTCAAAAAAGCTGTTTGATAAATGTATGCAAAATTATTACAAGTGGTTCAGAGAAATGACAATAAAATCAAAATAATTAAAAATAAAAATACCTTTATTTGTTTCTCCCCTTCCACTTTATCAAAATGCATGTACATTATGCACCTGTCAGCATCAGTCTGTATGTTAAAGACCATCTGCTTAAAATTATCTTTTACTAGAACTAAAATATAGTCAGAATTCAGAACAACATGGTTATTCTCTTTTATGCTGTATATTAGTTGCAGAAAAATTTAAAGTCAATATATCTTTTTTTAATTTGTCAAAATTATTCATTAATGCACAGAGATATCTAATTTTAATTTTTCAAGATGCTAACTTTTATTTTCAAGCATAAAATAGTGTCCTGGTTTCCTGAAAGAACGTTTTCACCTTTATAGAGAGACATCAAAATGGTCTTGTAAGAAAGTGAATGAACTCAGCTTGCCAAATTACTATATCAAATAATAATAGTGAGCCTTTTTATGATCACCCACAGTGAGCTGCCTGTGCCTAAGAACAGCTACACACATGTATTCTCTTCCTGGTGGGCTCAAATAAAAGAAAACCGGTATCTGTAATTCTTCATCAGGAGACCCTGCTGACTAATCTGATGAAGGAAGGAAATCTGTAAAGGAATGCTGATTCAAAAGGGAAAGTACTCAGTAGGATGTACTATTTTCTTTGAATGTCAGGAGAGGGACATTTATTTTTCTTGTGGACCAATATGAGAGAATGGGAGCAAATGGTGACTAATCTAAATATTCTTTTTTTACCACAAAAATTAGATTTGTTTGCTGACCTATTTCAGTAAAGTCATTTTGTTCTGAATGCTAAAATCTTGAAAAAAGAAGTCCTACAGTTATTATAATTTAATAGTAATATTAGTAAGAACTTTCCATTTCTTTACGGCATAATTTACAATGGAAAAATAAGTTTTAACCCATATAACACTCTTAACCCATCTCCTGATTTCTGGGAACTCCAACTGTAATAGCCAATCATTGTAAACCTTAGACAGTTTCTTCATTTCTACTTTATAACCATCCCATAGTGTCATGTTTCTGAGCTTCATACCACTTTTGGGTTTGAAATCTCCATATTTGTGAGTTTGTTTCTCACTCGATAAAATATTCATATCAAATAAATTTCTCTGAATTTTCTTTTAAGTGCATATGGGAAAATGGTATATTCCCTATTATTATATAATAAAATGGAAATAAGGAAACATTGATGTGGCTTAATACAGCAATACATGCAAAAAGCATAGTTGAAATAGGTGAGTAGATGTAGAGGCCAGGCTTACAGGTCAAGCAGAGCATCAGAGGTATAGTTGAAAGTCTTTGACACCTTTATTGAACCTGATGTGCAGATCCATGAAGAGCCTCAGCCCTTACTGATATGACACTACTGTTTTCACTGTGTTCTGAGCCACATTTACTGAGATATCCAGCTGTCTTATCTGAGGTGCCCAGATGTATTAAGGGCTCCTGATGCAGTATATATCCCCATCTGTTTTAAGATGTTTTCTTCAAAGAATCTACAAAGAGATGCCGCTCCTTATCTCTCTCTCTTTCTGTGTGTGTGTGTGTGTGTGTGTGTGTGTGTGTGTGTGTGTGTGTGTGTGTCTGTGTGTTTTGTTTTGTTTTTGCTTTTAATTCAGCTGGAAGGATTTTTTTAAGTGGTAGCTAGAGCCAAGGACAACTTCTGAACTCTAAAAGGGACACTCTTGCTCAAACTTTCTCTTGACCTAAATGATGTGTACCCCTCACTCCAGCTCTGACCCTAATTGTTAAGCCAGAGAGAATTTCCCCAAGGTGGAGGAGGGAGAGCTGTATGAATCCGTAGATTCAAAGATGTAATTAAATTTAGCTAGGCTCACAGAGTCTGTGATACAATTGTTATATTCAGGGGGTTCTTTCATACATACCCACACAGATACATGCCCTTCATAAGGTACATAAGCCCACCTGTGTCCCAGGTGGGTGAAGTTATCTCAAAGAACTTCTCCATTTGATATACAGATTAATTTTTTTCTTGTAACTTCTCCCACTTTAAGTAAGGTCAATGAGGAAATGATTTTTGTCACCTTTTTTTTTCGTTCCTGTCACTCCAGAACTTAAAACAATGCTTGATGCATGATAGTTTCTCCATAGTTATTAATTGAATGGATTGATAAATAAATGTCTCAAAATTGAGCTTAATATAATGCAATATTGGGGTGTAGATGGAATGTAGAGGGATCAAATTCTGTGAACTGAGTATCAGAAAATGTTTTCAAAAGCAGTTATTAGAGCTTGTTTGGTCCCTTAACATATATTTAAACTCACGTTTACTGTTTTCCGATTCCTTATATGTGTTTATTCCACTAATTGTTGAAAAATGTCTTGTGTTTGAATTTCTCAGCCATCTGATATCTTATAAATATTGACTATTCAAGTCTATCCTGCACTAGAGAATGTCATCAATATTAGCCTTTATTCAAAATGCAAAGTGCTTGAAAATTGTATTTCACTCCTTCACCTCTCCAGTTCTACTCCATATAAACTGCCCACTCATGTTTTCTGTAGCTGGATTCTTGTTAAATACACTGTTAATCCAAGAGTCCCAGTACTTAAGCTGAGAGCCTCTAACCCTTTAATTGAACCTGGTCTAAATTCAGAAAGAACCTTATTGACTATTGATGGCACTGCTCTGTGAGTGGAGAGTGGAGGTGGATATTGGCTTGTTAAACCCTATGAAATTTTAATTGGTGGAATTTTGTGTCATATTTGGGATATATTTCAGAGAAGGGTAATCTCCACAGAATCGATGTTCAGCGTTGTCATTTTACCTATAAATTCAACCTTCAAAGAAGTATTTTTTCAACTACCTCCCTATAAGGCCTATTTATCATGCTATATAAATATGTGAATTTATCAGTAAAGACTTTACTGCTTATACTCATTCTAAATGCTGCTTTATTCATAGACCTCAAAGATTTGAAAAATACAGATAATATTACTATACCCACTAGCCTAATTGCTGAGAGGCATATAAAATGATCCATACCTTTGTGAATTTTTACTGCATAGTTTCTACTTTTATGCCATGTCCTTCCACTCAAAAGGAAGGAAGATGGTGTATAAATCCAAAATAATTGCTTATGTGTATGCACACACACATATATGTATATTTGTATATACATATATATGAAAGCACACACATGTTTCTTTGTAGCCAACTTATCTATCATTGTAGAGATTAATTCTTAATGTTTTATGCTAGAGTCACTCTCTTAACTTTTTAAACTCTTTGTTCGAATGGAGACTCAAAGCCATAAGAAATCAAAATTCATTATATATTTTTCAGATTTCAGTTAATAATCCACTCTAATATGCATTGGACTGTCAGTTTTAATCTGAACCTCTTCAGGTGTGGAGAAATAAAAATTATTGGAAATGAAATATTGCAAAGTATAATTTCAGTTGATATTCAGTTCTTGCCTTTTGAATGGATTTTGAAATGAGTCTGAGTTATAAACAATATTATTATAACTAATAAGTGATTAACAGGTGTTAAAAATAAAGCAAGCATAAAGTTTTTAAATAAATAAGAAGTGAATAATTTGACATAAAGTACTATTTCTTGTTTTCCAATATTGCTTTTATTTGCATTTTTTTTAAATGCTGGACCTTTTCCTGTGGAAATTGTCTGTTGCCTATGTATTGGGAACATAATTTTTAAACCCTTTAAAATAGATTATTAAGATATAATTGACATATAATAAACTGTATATATTTACAGTGAAAATTTTTATTTATATTTTTATAATTGTTTTGAAGTTATCATGTTTATGTATGTATTTCATATCTCCCCCTCTTGTCTTCCATTTAATGCAGAAAAAAACAAGAGCATCATGCTTCCATTGAATCACCACTATGCTGACATATAGATCATGTATTCAATATTATTTTTTTCTCTGTTATAAGCCACAACACTTTCAGTAACAGAATCACTCTGAGTAATTTTGAAATATCAACTAATCATTTGGATAAGGTCCTTCAAAACATTAAGTTACTGGGGCTTCCCTGGTGGCACAGTGGTTGAGAGTCCATCTGCCGATGCAGGGGACACGGGTTCGTGCCCCAGTCTGGGAGGATCCCACTATGCCGCGGAGCGGCTGGGCCCGTGAGCCATGGCTGCTGGGCGTGCGCATCCAGAGCCTGTGCTCTGCGACGGGAGAGGCCACAACAGTGAGAGACCTGCGTACCACACACACACACACACAAAAAAAAAAACATTAAATTACTGAGAAGCAAGGTAGATGTCACTGACTGAGAAGGAGATCTAAATTAGGACTAATAAATCAGCACTTCATGTTTTACTGACAGTTGATTTGCTCTCCTCTTTCTTTCCTTCTCTGTCTCTCCGTCTCTGTCTCTGTCTGTCTTTACTTAACAATCTCTACCTCTCAGCTTCTTGGTTTGAGTTATAGTAAATACTGGTGCTTAACTCTAAATAAGTTCAACAGGGAAAAAGTTAATTTATTCAATAAATTACTTGGACACTAGATGAAGCTTCAAATTTCCCACTCATCCTGTGTAGTCAGTGAACTGTACCTGCTGGAGTTGGTTGATTCTTTAACTTTCAAAACCAATGGGCACTTAAACCACAATCTAAGAATCTCAATAGATACAAATATTGAATAAAAGTATCATCTTTCAGTCACTTCACAGATTATCTTGGATTTGGGAATAAAAGCCTAATCTTAAAGTTTGTATACATGGAAGGTGAGTTTTAACCATTTGGCTTACTATCTATGGGCACTGCCTAAGATACTTAACCTCTTTGAGACGTATTATTTTTTAACTTGTAATGGAAACTAGTTAAATATTAAGCTTCTAGTCTAACCTAAGAGATGGAAAACACAAATAGTTTAGGTTTTGGGGGGAGTGTGTGTGTGACTTTCTCAGACAGTGAGGAGCTGGAAAGTAAGGGAAAACAAAACAAGATGAAACTTAGAAAATTTACAACTGGAAGCCACATGTGAGTTTGCTATCCAAATATAAAATAACCTCAGATCCAGCAATCCTGGAGGCAAGGAGTTATTTTAAAACATTCCTTGGTTGTTAGTAAGACAGGTACCTAATAAAGCAAACAAAGTTCTCTCTAGAGGACTTCTTTCTTCCAATAATTGCCACAGGTAAAGTTTGATCACACATGATCACACAATAAAAAATCTCAAAACATGTGGGGAGACAAGGGTCCACAGTGGAGTGCTGGCAGAAACAATAATCAGGAAAAATAGTTATGGAATCATCAGATACACAATAAAATATACACAGGCACACACACACACACACACACACACACACTTGAGAAACTAACATGTGTGCAGGTTAAGTAACCTGGAGAAAAGTGTTAATTGCAGCAAAAATGTAATTGGAAGTATGGCTCAGAGTGTAGTAACAGTTTGCAAAAGGACTATTTCCTCTTGTTAATGACAACCATGTATCTTTCCTCACCCAGTCCTCTCATCCCTTCCTGTTATACGCCCACCTCGCCATGATTTCAGGAGAGGATTGGTATAGGAAAACCTTGAGAACTGTGCATACTATGTCAAAAATTTTACTTCATAGTACCTGAAATACCATAGAAAAACCATCTCAGTTCTTACAGGCTAATGACTGAACATTAAGTTCAGGAAAACAAATGGTTCCGAGTAATAGACTCAAAATATTTGAATTTAAGTATGGTAATGGTTTAAGGGGTTTGGCTTCATGCAGTGTTATCATACGTATTATCTGAAAGTGATATATATCATATCATCATCACCTGGCTTTTCAGAAAGAGGAGACTAAACCAAGTTGTGGTCAAGGGTGGGTAATTAAGAAAATCGTCTGATGTATGGCCTGGTATGTCATCTCCAGGAGTAAATTCTAGAAATACTCTTCAGGGAAATGATTTTAGATCTCAAACAGAAAGGATTACAAAATCAGATATATTTGAACACAGTAAAAAGGTTACTACTCCATTGATGAAACCTCTTTAATTTTTAAAATTAGTAAACCATAAATGTATACTTGATGATCACTTTCTCCTAAATGTTAGTGAGAAAATTTTAGATTACTCCCAAGTGGTTACTTTTTAGAAATCTAATTTTGTATTTATGTCTCCATTTTCAATTTTAATCTATTTTGATTGGAGATAATTATCAGAGATTATTAAATTATCCTTGGGGAATTTATTTTATTTTTCTAATATATATATTATAAATATGTACACAATGCAATATTACTCAGCCATAAAAAAGAATGAAATCTTGCCATTTGTGACGACATGGATGGACCTAGAGGGTATTATACTAAGTGGAATAAGTGAGACAAAGAAAGACAAATACTGTTTGATTTCACTTGTATGTGGAATCTAAAAATCAAATGAACAAACAAAACAAAACTGAAACAGAGTCATAGATACAGAGAACAAACAGGTGGTTGCCAGAGGGGAAGTGGGTGGGGAGAGAAGAGAAATAGCAAGGGAGATTAAGAGGTACAAACTTCCAGTTACAAAGTGAATAAGTTCCAAAATGAATAAGTCACTGGCATGCAATGTATGGTGTGAGGAATATAGTCTGTAACAATAATACTAGCTTTGTATGGTGACTGATGGTAACTAGACTTACCTTGGTGATCATTTTGTAATATATAGAAATATCAAATCACTATGTTGTACGCTGGAAACTAACATAGTGTTATAGGTCAATTATACTTCAAAAACAAAGAAACAAACAGATTCATGGAAAAAGAGATCAGAATTGTGGTTACCCAGAGGCAGGAGGTGGAGGGAGGAGGAATTGGATGAAAGTACTCATAACATAAAAACTTTTGTAAGTGAGACAAAGAAAGACAAATACTGTTTGATTTCACTTGTATGTGGAATCTAAAAATCAAATGAACAAACAAAACAAAACTGAAACAGAGTCATAGATACAGAGAACAAACAGGTGGTTGCCAGAGGGGAAGTGGGTGGGGAGAGAAGAGAAATAGCAAGGGAGATTAAGAGGTACAAACTTCCAGTTACAAAGTGAATAAGTTCCAAAATGAATAAGTCACTGGCATGCAATGTATGGTGTGAGGAATATAGTCTGTAACAATAATACTAGCTTTGTATGGTGACTGATGGTAACTAGACTTACCTTGGTGATCATTTTGTAATATATAGAAATATCAAATCACTATGTTGTACGCTGGAAACTAACATAGTGTTATAGGTCAATTATACTTCAAAAACAAAGAAACAAACAGATTCATGGAAAAAGAGATCAGAATTGTGGTTACCCAGAGGCAGGAGGTGGAGGGAGGAGGAATTGGATGAAAGTACTCATAACATAAAAACTTTTGGTTATAAGATAAATAAGTACTAGGGATGTAATGTACAACATGATAAATATAATTAACAGATATATGTTAAATGTGAAAGTTGTTAAGAGTGTAAATCCTAAGAGTGCTCATCAGCAGGAAACATTTTTTTTCTTTTTCTTTTTTGTTGTATCTATATGAGATAATGGATGCTCACTACATTTACTGTAGAATCATTTCAGTGAGTCAGTCTTTATGCTGTACACCTTAAACTTATACAATGATATATGTGAATTATATCTCAATAAATCTGGAAGAAAAAATATATATCTGTTTTCTTTAATGCAGTGATTTTTGTTCCTTAAAGTCTGTTATATTCATGTCATCTCATTTTATGTGTGTGTTTCTATGTATCATGTGATCCTGTGTTGTGTGTTGTTTGGTCATGTAGGTGTGTTTGTGTGGTTTGTATGTATATGTTTGTGTATGCACATTTGGTATGTGTGAAATGTGTTTGTGTGTACATATGTATATGCATGAACATGTAATGTGTGACTGTGCATCTAGTATGTTCTTATACATGTGTGCATTTTTGTATATGTGTTTGTGTATGTATGTGTTCATTTGTATATAATGCATGTGTGTTTATGAATAGGTGATATGTGTACCATTGTGTAATTGTTAGAGGTTGTATATGTGCTTCCTTTCAGTTTTATCTTCCTGCTTGATTTGATCCATGACATTCTTTTGTAATGAGCACGTCTCAACATTTAATTTGGCAACTTTGCTTTTAAACAATATTTACTAGTTTTTATTGCGGATATGTCCTTCCTTGGGAAGGCTAGCTCTGTTTTCTCAGAAGGAACTATTCTTTCTAATCTTTTTGAAGATATGACTTACACATTTTTATGTTGCTGTCCTGCTCTGAACAATAAATCTAGTTCAAAGAAAGTTATTTTCTCAATCCTTTAGGATAGTCCTCTTATGTATCTTTCAATAGACCATTCTTTTTTCCCCCTAGTTTTACTGCTTTGACTTTCTGCTTGTTATGTGCTTTTCGCTGCTATGGAAAAGCATCACCAAAAAGTTTTATTTTTCCCTCCTTAATGTTCTCTTTGTAACCCTCTAAATTCACTGGTGTTATCAAAGTTTTATTTTTATCCTCCATAAACGTTCCTTCCACCCATGTTGCTCTATCACTAAAAACAGTGTTGTCATCCAGGTTTTATTTTCTGGTTTTGTTTGTTTTTTTTGTTTAGGCTCTATCTTACAGATATAAATTTAATAAGGATTTTGTCTTTTAATTTTTTTATCAGAATTAGGAAAGAGAAAGAATTAGAGACCTGGCTATTATGATCTTACAAATGACAAATTTTATCCTAGAAATGTTAAAGAATTTAACTTTTTAAAAACGTTATAGGGACAGGAGCAAGTCTATATTCCATATAATTGTGACTGAAAATATTACCATGTTATATGTGGGGAAAATAATCCTTGAATTCTGGTACACAGTATCATATAATGTTCTATACATGCCATATGAATGACCTTTCTTGTCACTGTTACCCACTGTCTCAGTTCTACTTCCTGAAAAGCTCTGTTTTCTTCCTGTAACATTAGATAGATTCTTAGCAGGTATCTCGCTATGTTCATGTTCTGGCTATTTTTATGTACAAAATAGTACCTTTTGTTCTGTCTGTGTTCCAGAAAACTGAGGAGTGCAATAATCAAGACAGTGAAGTGGTTTATGTAGACCAGGGATTGAACACAAGGAATATTATGAAAGCCCCTACAAAGAAAAAAAAAATCTTTTATACCAAAATGTTTTGGAAATCAAGAGAGAGAACCAATTTAAGAAATAATTATAATATCAAAGATGTTTAGAAATAGGAAGTGTCAGTTACTTAACTGACACAAGAAGAAAAAAACAAGGACGTGGAAGAAAGGAGGGTTATTTGTAATTTTGACATATTGAAGAGTTTGGGATACTGGACACGCATACAACTGAAATTGTTCAAGGGGAAGCTGCTCAAAGGCTAAATGGCTATTCACTAGTTCTTATTAGATTTAATACAATTTTCAATCTCTGTGTTTCTTAAATAATATATCTTATATCTTCTCCACAGCTTTCAAAATGCCCTAACAATTTTAAAGCAAGATGATCAACCAAGGAACAATTTGTTTATCTCTGTGCTTTCTATCCTGTTTCATTGTTCTATATTTCTGTTTTTGTGCCAGTACCATACTGTCTTTATTACTGTAGCTTCGTAGTATAGTTTGAAGTCTGAGAGCCTGATTCCTCCAGCTCTGTTTTTCTTTCTCAAGATTGTTTTGGCTATCCAGGGTCTTTTGGGTTTCTATAAAAATTGTGAAATTTTTTGTTCTGGTTCTGTAAAAAATGCCATTGGTAGTTTGATAGGGATTGAATTGACTGTATATTGCTTTGGGTAGTATAGTCATTTTCACAATGTTGATTCTTCCAATCCAAGAATATGGTATATTCTCCATCTGTTTTTATCATCTTTAATTTCTTTCATCAGTGTCTTATAGTTTTCTGCTGAAAATTACTTTTTAATTCAAGATTGAAAATAAAATTTCAGGAAAAAAAAGTTATCAATTTCAATAGAATACAAGAATATAAGTTGTATTGAAATATATGGTTAGACATAAAGAAAAAGGATAGAAAGAAAAAATTAAAATAATATGAAGATGAATAAAATAGAAAAGGCTGCAAGAAGCACACTAATGCAATTTAAAAAATCAATTGTTTGAAAGATGTAATTTTAAATGTGTCCTGGTTAAAGAAATAAATTCAAACTCCATGATTATAGAAAGCCCAGAGATAAACCCACGCACATATGGTCACCTTATTTTTGATAAAGGAGGCAAGAATATACAATGGAGAAAAGACAGCCTCTCCAATAAGTCGTGCTGGGAAAACTGGACAACTACATGTAAAAGAATGAAATTAGAACACTCCCTAACACCATGCACAAAAATAAACTCAAAATGGGTTAAAAACCTAAATGTAAGGGCAGACACTATCAAACTCTTAGAGGAAAACACAGGTGGAACACTCTGTGACATAAATCACAGCAAGATCCTTCCTGACCCACCTCCTAGAGAAATGGAAATAAAAACAAAAATAAACAAATGGGACCTAATGAAACTTAAAAGTTTTTGCACAGCAAAGGAAATGATAAACAAGACGAACAGACAACCCTCAGAATGGGAGAAAATATTTGCAAATGAAGCAACCAACAAAGGATTAATCTCCAAAATTTACAAGCAGCTCATGCAGCTCAATATCAAAAAAACAAACAACCCATTCCAAAAATGGACAGAAGACCTAAACAGACATTTCTCCAGAGAAGATATACAGATGGCCAAATAACACATGAAAAGATGCTCAAAATCACTAATTATTAGAAAAATGCAAATCAAAACTACAGTGAGGTATCATCTCACACCGGTCAGAATGGCCATCATCAAAAAATCTACAAACAGTAAATGCTGGCAAGGGTGTGGAGAAAAGGGAAGAACGCTCTTACACTGTTGGTGGGAATGTAAGTTGATACAGCCACTATGGGGAATAGTATGGAGGTTCCTTAAGAAACTAAAAATAGAACTACCATACGACCCAGCAATCCCACTACTGGGCATATACCCTGAGAAAACCATAATTCAAAAAGAGTCATGTACCACAATGTTCATTGCAGCTCTATTTACAATAGCCAGGACATGGAAGCAACCTACGTGTCCATCAACAAATGAATAGGTAAAGAAGATGTAGCACATATATAAAATGGAAAATTACTCAGCCGTAAAAAGAAACGAAATTGAGTTATTTGTAGTGAGGTGGATGGACCTAGAGTGTGTCATACAGAATGAAGTAAGTCAGAAAGAGAAAAACAAATACCGTATGCTAACACACATATATGGAATCTAAAAAACAACAACAACAAAAATGGTCATGAAGACCCTAGGGGCAAGACAGGAATAAAGATGCAGATATACAAGAGAATAGACTTGAGGATTCCGGGGAGGGGGAAGGGTAAGCTGGGACAAAGTGAGAGAGTGGCATGGACATATATACACTACCAAATGTAAAATAGATAGCTAGTGGGAAGCAGCTGCATAGCACAGGGAGATCAGCTCGGTGCTTTGTGACCACCTAGAGGGGTGGGATAGGGAGGGTGGGAGGGAGGGATATTCAAGAGGGAAGAGATATGGGGATATGTGTTTATGTATAACTGATTCACTTTGTTATAAAGCAGAAACTAAACACCATTGTAAAGCAATTATACTTTAATAAAGATGTTAAAAAAAAAACTACATGACTATCATGTGAAAATATAGTAGATATTTGGTCAAAAAGTGAAAATGTTATGTACCTATATCTGAAAGAAAAAAGTACCACAAAATTAATACCAACTATAAATTAATAAGTGTATTAATTTTTTTAAATGAATTTTAATAAATAGGTACTTGCTGATATAATGATTTGATATATAGAGACTGAAAATTTATTATTGTTGGTAATAACCAGAATGATTTTGTGTATAAATATCATAATATGCATAAGAACAATCCACTTATACATTTGAATGAGATTGGAGAAAATAAAGTGATTTCTTTTTGAATCTCCTTGCTAAAAGACTTAGATATATCAAGCAAAATAAAGGGTTATGTTACTAAAAGGGAAGAAGGGAAACAGGTAATGGAGAAAACTATTAGTCCCAACCACAATTGTAGTACAATATAGGAAAAATTAGTAGAGTCATAAACATAAACATTAACACCTCACTGACTCTAACTCTCCTCTCATTCTCTGCCTGTCTCTCTCTGTTTTTTTTTTTTTGCGGTACAGGGGCCTCTCACTCTTGTGGCCTCTCCCGTTGCAGAGCACAGGCTCAGGACGCACAGGCTCAGCGGCCATGGCCCACGGGCCCAGCCGCTCTGCGGCATGTGGGATCCTTTAACACAAAGAAGTCAATTTCTCTTCTCATTTAGAGCATGGGATTAGATATTTTAGTGATTTGACATAACATTATGAAATAAAAATTAAGCTTACACTTTTTTCTTACTTTCTAAATGCATTTATAAGCTCTAGACTCTATAAAGCATATATCTGTGCTCTGTAAGTTAGATGCAAAATAATATACAGTGCTGGATTATTGCAAATGATTTAAGAGTTAAGAAGACAAAGCATATAGTAGTAGCATTTGGGGGATAAGAGAAGGGATACAAATAAAAATAGAAAACTATGTAAATTGAAGTGTTTTAATATAGAATTTAATTATTAATTATGAAACAAATTTATGTATATCAGGTAAAATTTATATGTAAAGCAAAATTTCTAGCTCTGGAAATTCACAAATATTTCACAACTTGAAAACAATTTTCCAAAATTAATTGCACTTCTATCAGTTATGGAAACATTAGCGTCCATTACAATATCAAGAAATAATGAAAAAAGAAACCATCCTCCCAGTAAGGAAAATACTATTGAATACTTCTTCTTTTCTGGTAATAAAATTTATGGCTGATCAACTCTGTTTTACATAAACAATGTAAACGTTAGATGCATATTTACACACACACCATATGACTTGCTAAGCCTTCCAACGCCATTTTACTCTGTCCTTTTTCTCTGTGTAACAGGTGTTCATCTGCCTCTTAGTTCTCTTTAGTTATGGCACATTCTCCTCTTCACTTATTCGTGCATCTATATACAGTTTCTTATGAGTTTCATCATTTTCTTAACTGAGCACTTTGATCTCCATAATTTACTTCAAATTCTAAAAATTTGCCTAAAATTGGTTATATGGTTCATGTCCTTAGCTGAAGAAATAATATTTTGCAAGTCTGAACATTAAGGAAAAAAAAAAAAAGAAAATGAGCTGCTTTTTATTCATTCAGCTCCTAGCTGCAATTAAACTAGACAAGCTGGGGGAAAAGTCCCTGTATATTTATTAATTAATATCTTTCTTTAAAGTATGGAATATATAATGTAATTATATATCTCTAATATAAAAGTCAATATTTCTTCACCGCTTTAGAATTTGTAAGATTTTCACATATAATTTTTCTTATATTTTTCTTAACAAACAGAAAAAATGTGGGCCAAACCCTTCCTCTCAGTGCTCCCTATATAATTTTATCTGTTTTATTCTCAAAATAAGTATAATTATCTAATGAATAGATTCTAATCTATTAATTTACTCTTTAATTTTCTTTGTTAAGTCTCTCTCTACCCCTACTCCACCAAATTATTTAAGATTTTGAAAACAAGTGTTTGGTTTTGTTCAGTGCTGTGTCTCTAGCACCCAGAATACTTAATGGCACATAGGTGGAGATCAATAAGTAATGGCTGGATAAATATAAAATGAATTATCCTAAACTTGATTTTACAAATGAAGAAAAAAAGTAAGGATATAGATATTTCCCAAAGATAGAGAGCTTTTTAAACAGAGTCAGTACTTGAACATGTAAAATAATGTTGCCCACCATCTTGTTCTACAAGTATCAAGTCATTAGTCAATGCAGTCACTAACCTACAAAACGTCCTAAAAGGAATTCAGGGCAAAGATCAGGATGAGGAACTCTGCTCTAGGAAAACAGGGAAAACAGGTCCTTAGATATTTAGATATTTCAGAAGAAAAGTTTTATGAACCTGGATTCTTGCATCTTCCCATACTTAGAAAAGCACTAAAACCATTAACTAAATGACTGGCAGCAACCTTCTACTGAGAAGTGTGCTTCAGTGCATTTACCCCTTTGCCAGAATCACGTCTATACTGACCCCCCTCTACCTCTTCAGAACAGTTCCTCAGAGCTGAGAGGCTGTATTCTGGGCTACAGTCCTCAGTAACTCCCCAGATAAAACAAACTCACAGCTCTCATGCTGTGCGTTTTTATTTCAGTAGACAAAATCACATCTCCTGCTTCTAAATCAAAGTCCTTTCAATAAACTTAATTGCCCATCTGTTGATTTTTTCCACTTAAGTGACTAAAAATGTATTTTTCAAAAAAGGTAAAAGGAATCTGTAGTTAATGAAAGCATTTGCAAGAAAAAGGAAAATGATCCTAAGTTGTTTTACTTCTACAGCAGCTTCCATAGTTACTGAGAACTCAAGAATCATCTAAAGAAATAATTCTAAATTAAATTATATAGCACTAAAATATTGAAAAAGAGAAACACTTGAAATTTGTTGAAGTGACAGATGGAACATAATTTCCAGCAATGGGTTGTCAGTTCCCTATAAGTGCAAAGTCTTTCTGTTTTATAAGTGCTAAATTGCTACAGAGGCTCTTGTAATATGAAAATCAACTAAAGAAAGAATTGAGACAATGAGCTGTAATTTTAGTAGTGAACTTAAAGTGAATTGGTTGTATTTTAAACATTTTATAAACAATGAAAAGGGAGAATTATGTACATAGTGCAATTTGCTATGCCAACTTTAAACAATGTGACTAAATTATATGTAAAATGAGTATATTTTGAAAGAAAATAATTCCATTCAAACAGTTTTCAGCACGTAACTGCAAAGGGAGTACCGAACTCATATATTGGGAAAAATATCTCTCTACTTTTTAAAAAAGTAGATACTTTACAACCTGCTGTGTTAAACATTGGGTCTTATTTTACTATTTTGGGCAGTGAGGGGAAAATTTTTAAAAAGCAAAACTAATATTCAACATTTTCTTCTTTATTGAATTTTCTACATGCTAATTTTAATTAAAATATGTTTGTAATTATAATCATTTTGAGATATAGTTTAGAAATTACCTCTAAGTTTAGGTCATATATTTCCTATAAGAATATTTGTTTTATATTATTCTCAGTCTTATGGATGAATAGAAATTTATTTAAGTCAGAATTCCAAATCTTGGATAATGAAGAATATCAAAATATCATGATCAAATTTATTTTTTTAAAGTCAAATTTTCATGATTCTTTGAAACAATATTATGACATTTTCAAGTGAATTAATTATGGCTGCATTAAAATGACCATGTTTTGTTTTGTTTTTTAATTACCATAAGAATTTTACTATTCTCAAGTTTAGCTGGTTTTCTTTCAGATAAAACTTTAAAATAATAACCATGATTATATTCAAATGAACTTGCTTTTGTGTGTACCTGCAGGGCATAACTACTTTGTTCTTCTATGTTACTTTTCCTTTTTTAGGAAATAATAATAATAGCTAACCTGTATCAAATTTCTGCTGTGTCTCAGGCATTTTACTAAGCTTTTCACATAGTTGAAAGCATTTAAACAACATGACAGCCATACTAAGTGGAAGTGATTTATTTCCCTGGTTTTCTCATGGAGATAGTTAATACCTTTCTCTAGATCCCACTGATAGCATGGCAGAGTGAAGTCAGGAATTAATATCAGAAACTTCAAAGCCAAACTGTTAAACAACCATATACCAAAATACCTCAAAAGCATGAAGGTAAATATTCCTATACTCAGTACCTTTTAGGTTAGTTCTTTAATCAATATTTTATATGAATATGAATTTTTAAAATGTATTTTTCTGAGAACGTTCAAACATGTTCTAGTACTCCACTTTGAAATCAGCAATTTTACCATGATATCATATTTTGAAACATTATTATTATTCCTGGCACATTTTAAATTTTATTTTATTTTATTCAGTTATCTTACTTCCCAAACAATGCCAGACTATATTCTCCTGGTACAAATTTAAACACTGAAAATAAGACTAAAGTCCTCCTTAAATAAGTTCCCAAGCTCAAATGCTCAGTTTTATGCATTGATTTCAACCTGTTTCTCTCTACCTATTTCTCAACTTTCATAGGCTCCATAAAAATATATATTGGTGTTTTGTACAATTTATTCTAAATATGTGTCTGGAATTTAATTTGTCATACTTGATGTTTTGCAACATTGTTATGAATCCCTTCTTTCTAACCCATATATTCTGGTATATCTTTTCATTGCTATGTTATATTCCATTATGCAGTTTAGTTTTTCAGTCCACCAATTATTTTTTTTTTCCTGATCACAAACAGTGCTGCAATGTTTTCTTGCAGCATGAATGCTTAGCTTGCTTCACTCATTTGAGTTATATACTAAGAAGTATCATTGCTGTATCATGGTGTTTTTACCTGTATGAGGCTAAATTGTACTCATAATGTTGTTGTGATAATTTTTGTTCACATTAGATATTATAGTCATTTAAAAATGTTTTTAAACTTTTCAATGTAATGCTAATTGTGATTGTTTGAAGGATATAATCTTTTTCTTAGACTTTTTTTTTATGATGTTTGTGTTTTTTCTATTAAAAGGCATTGGGGAGGGCCCCGGTCCCCAAAAAAAAAAAAAAAAAAAAGGCATGGGGTTTTAAAATATATATTTTGGAGCTGCCAGCTAAAAATTGGCACTTGCCATCTGCCTCTATAAGGTTTAAAATCACAATCTGCTGCAATGGCTGACCTTCAACACACCCTGGATGGAGGCTAGGGTGGAGATCAGGAATGAGGCACTCTGTGCTCTGGGAAAAATTGTAAGAACAGGCCTTCAGATAGTTACATATGTTCAGGAGAAGATTTTATGAGCCCAATTCTTACATCTCCTCATATCTAGAAAAGCACTAAAATCATTCACGGTGATGTCTGCTCCTGATGACTAGCAGTAACCTTCATGAGACTATCAGCAACCTTCTGCAAAAAATGTGTGCTTGATTGCACGTACCCCACCCCCTTCACCAAAATCTTGTATATACTGACCTTCCCCTCTACCTCTTTGGAGCAGTTTCTCAGAGCTATCTGAAATGCTGCCTCCTGGGCTATAGTCCTCATTTTGCCCCAAATAAAACTTAGCTCACAACTCTCTTGTGCATTTTTTTCAGTCAACAGAACTAAGATGCATTTCCACAAACCATTTGTTCATATGTTTAGCCCAACTTCCTTTGGGAATGTTTTTCTTTCACTTTTTGTTTTGTAAAAATATTTGATGTATTCTGTATATAATTTATTTTATACATTTGTTGGACATATTTTCTTCTAGGTTTTTAGTTATATTTATTCTCTTTGTATAATATCTTTTGAAGTATAGAAGTATTGATTATTTGATTTGTTAGTTTCCTTTGGTCAGATTGAGCAATACCTTTTTTATGTTTTAATAAGATCAGGTTTAATGTTTGTCTCTTTTATCAGTGCCTAGTACTTCTACTAGGCCCCAGAATAAATTAAGCATGAAAAGAGTATTTTCATGAATAAAATATTGCATTATCCTATATTTTTTATACTAACCTTATTTATATTCTTTAAACTTTTATGTTTTTAACTTACTTTGATTTTATTTTGCAAACTGTGAAATAAAATCATTTTTCCCAATTGGATAGCCAATCTTCTCATACAATTTTATGAATAAAGATCATTTCCTTGTAGCTTGGTAATACCACTTACATCACATACAACTTCATTTGTCAAAGAAGAATTGTACTGTACAAGTTTCACAGGCAAGGGAGATATCATCAGGTCAACTAGGATAGGGATCAAGACCATTGCAATAGAGAAAGAAACTGAACCCAACTCTACTGAAATGAAAGAGATTTAAGCACTTCAGTGAGCTAGTGGAAAAGAAATAGAGGACATTAGGAGTACATTCGTCAGTGTAATTAGGCCAATAAGTTTTCTAATGTAAATGCTCTGAGAAAAGGGAGGTCAAGCACCTAGAGTCAAGAAGAAACCTGTCTTAAGTTTAGTCAAGTTCAGGAGAATGTTACAGCTGTCATGGTCACATCATAAGTGTAACTTCTTCCTGTACTCTATTCTGTCACATTAGTGAAAGTGTCTATTTCTGAACCATTTCTCATTTAATTGCTTGATAGTGCATTACTATCCAGACATTAAAAACTCGTTTCTGTTGTCTTCTTTTTATCAAACTCTTCTTGGTTTTGTTTTGTTTTTGTTTTGTTATGCTTTGTTTTGTTCTGGGGCAATTTTCTTGTCAATATGAGTTTAATTTCAGCTTGTCAAGTTCTATGAAAGATTGTGTTGAAATACACATTGAGTATAAAAGACACTGATACTTACCTTTAAAAGTTCCATTCTTCTCTTATTCCTGACCAAAACCCCCTAATTTTGTTCAGTGCAATAATATATTCAGCTTAAGAGAAAAAGCAAAACATTTGTCAGTGTCAGATAAATTATGACCAGTGATTATTAGTAAATGAAATTCCACTGAAAATATCTGGAATTATTTCACTCTCCTGATATAGGTGCTACTACTTCCTCATCATTACTTCATTTTTATTTTTTCCTTTTTGGGAAGGCAGGAGGGAAGTTGAAGTTGGAATAAACATCAGCAACCAGAGTGGAACCATCCAAAGATTCATACCACTACATCTATTCACATGTTGTTCCCAGCTGTTAACCTTCAAATTATTTATGGTCCTATCAAAATTAAATCTCTCCATATGTACCCTAGATTCTAACCCTTTTAATCTACATAAGGACATCAATCAAACAACATTCTTTTCCTCTGCAACATCATGAGTTTAGTTTTTACTGAATACTGTATTTATATACAGCCATATATATAATATACACACACATTTCAAAACATAAAATACATTTCAAAACATAAAATAATTATGTAATCTCACTAGTACCAATTCTTTCCCTATTTCTGCCTAACTCAACATCAGTCTACTTCAATACCACATTACAAAAACTGTACAATTTATCAAAATACCAATGAATCAATGTTACTAAAACCAATGGTCAATTCTCAGTCTTCACTTTTTCTTCATCTCTCATGAACATTAGACACAGGCCCTCGATTCATTCTTTTCATTTCTTTCCCATGTCACTTTATTCTCTTAGCTTTCTTCCTATTTAGTGGGTACTCCTTTTAAAACACTTGTATTGTTTTCTCCTCTTCTGCGTAAACTTATGTTGTTAGGCGTTCTCAGGACTCAGTCCTTGATCCTCCCTTCTGTCTGCATTTATTCTCTTGGAGATGAATTTCTGTACCATGGCTTTAAATCATGTCTATATAATCATGACCTCTAAATTTCATCTCTAGTGTAGACATTTCCAGACTTGTATCCTTACTTGAGTTTTTCCTAAGGGATGTGCCAAAATGAACTCCTGACCTGCCCTACCACTATCCGGCATCCTGTCCATCTCAGTTGATGGACAGGATGACAAAACTGTTCTTAAAGTTGTTTATGCAAAAATTTGGAGTTATTGAGATTTCTAGCTTACATTTATAGCCTAACAACCTGTTTTTAACTGGATTCTGTTTATCATCAAAATATGCATATGCTG
>NW_020174917.1:3138903-3149313 GCF_003031525.2 Neophocaena asiaeorientalis asiaeorientalis | reverse complement strand
TATATATATCTTACGCCATCAAATCCAGTCTTAACTGAAACAGAGAACTGTCTTCTGTACAATATTCAGTGCATCATTCCATGAACTTCTTATGTGTCTCAGGTCCTTCAGTAATATATTCTTGCTTTTCTCTATTATGTTCTACTATAAGTCTTGTAAAACTATCCCTGGAAACATTATAGCTGTTGTTATGATTATGATTACATATATTTTTTTCTTCTATAATGTATTTGCTGTTTATATTCTTAAAGTAACTAACAGTATAATAGTAGTGTACTTGTGGTTGTTTTGCTTTGGCTTAACCCTTCTGCCAAATATTCAATATTAAATAGAACTCATGGTAGCAGTATTTATATCACTTGACTTTAAAGATATTAAGTCTGTTATAATACTTTCCATATTAAGACTTTATCAATTGAAAGTCTCTTGTTAGTTTTACAATGTTTTATTTTCTTTAATTAATCTGGAATATTTTAAATTAAATATTTTCTCTAATTTAAGAGAATTATAATTTATCTTCTTTAATCTGTTGATACGATAAATACACATTCCTTGCATTCTCTCTGAGAATCTTTTGCTCCCAATTAGACCTTGAACATAACAAACTCAGAGAGAATGTGGGTATGCTCATGTGATCTAGGGTTGAAGTTTTTCTTTACCCAGCCATATTGTCATATAAGCCTAGTATATAAACATCCTTCTCTGTTCTTACTCACGTAAATTCTTCCCTTGCCTTAAGAGTGGAACCGTGCAAGGAAACTTAAAAAAATATGGTGGAGGGTGGCTTGGAGCCAGAACTTTATTTTATCCCAGTTCACTAAGCGGAAATACTATTATCCATGAAGAGATCTCCTAATTGAAAGCTGCTTAAAATTTAGAAAATTAACAACAGATTAGGAATCTGTCTGAATTCCTTCTTGTTATAAAATAGTTATACGATTATAACCACATTTTGGGGGTTGCTGATTCTAGACTAGTGCTAATGATGGACTAAATTGCAACTTTATAGACTGTTCTTATTTTCTAGACCACATTTATGGAGTTAGCCTGAACAATATTCCATTATATGCCTCATCTTGCTACATCTTACTGGATCCATTCTTCCAACGTTTTTCATGCCAGTTCCCAAACATATCAGTCCATCTCGTCTTATATAAGTCTGAATGTAGAAGTAATTCTGTTTGTGTGTGTGTCACATGACTAAAAGAAGCATGCTTCAGTTTTCACTACAAGATGCTAGTAGAATTTTAATGATTTTCTTTACTTTTATTTTATTTTATTTTGTATTCTTTTCTGCCACACCACGTGGCATGCGGGATCTTAGTTCCCTGACCAGGGATAGAACCCATGCCCCCTGCGGTGGAAGCATGGAGGCTTAACCACTGGACCACCAGGGAAGTACCACGATTTACTTTTAATAAATTGAAAAAATTAAGATTCTACTCTCAAGCAGTTTAATAAATTAGTCTCTAACATTTATATTGGACATTATTTTAAAAGCTTTTCGCTTTTTTCCTCTTTGGCTATCATGAAAATAAGTATTTGACTTTCACTTTAATGAGAAATTCAAGCAATTCCTAGCATAACCTTGTTTACTTGTCTCTCATTGGTGCATAATACCTTTTTAAAAATTTTTATTGGAGTATAATTGATTTCTAATTTGTGTTAGTTTCAGGTGTACAGTAAAATGAATCGTATGTATATGCATAATGCCTTTTATAAGGCTAGTGGTTTTAAACATTTGAAAGACCTGGAAATCTCAAGTGTGAATAGGTCACTTAGTAATTTGCAATTCTTTGTTCTCAGTCTTTTTCTTAAACTAGCACTTCCTTTATTGATGACTACTTTAATACAACAGACCATTTGTCAGGAATTCAAACCACTCTGATGGGAAACAGAATGTTAGGATATCTAAATTCCAATTAAATGCACTGCTGCACTTTATTCCTGCATTTGAGAAACTAAGAACAAGAAACGCAGACTGAAACAGCAAGTTGGAAGATGCCTTGATTGATAAGGCATGGTCCTTCGTCTAATTTTTAAACATTTAACTGGAATGAAAAGTTATTGTAATAGTAATCAATTTGTGCTTGGGAAATGAAGTGTACTTAGAAGTGAATGTTATTTAAATATAATTTTTTAGGGAGGGAATTATATATTTAGAATTTTTAAAGTTATATGAAGACAAGGCAGGAGCCCATTTTTGCTTTAAGCCATATGGTTAAAATCTTTTATAAAAAGTTCTCTTTCCATCAATGGAAAATGAAGTAGCTGAACCCAATTTGTTCCTTCTTTCATTGCTGGAGACTTCAAGTGAATTACCTCAGGGACAGCAATGCTAGGACCATTTATACAAGGCGAGAATCACTGGATGAGACTTAATCAGTGAGTGAGCTGTCTGAGAATTGATACCAATAGAGAGAAACTTTTAGATAAAGAATAGTTTATTTAATGGTAAATTATTAATTTGAAACCTAATCAATATTAAAATGCAATTAGTTTTACATATCAATTTCTAATATTTAAAGTAAAAAGAAAAATAAATGTAAAAAATAGAATACTTCCAACATTTTTAGGAGATACTTTGGCAAATTCCAGTGGACTAGCTTTGGAAAATTGTTTTGATTTATCTCTTAAAAACTTCTTCAATAAAATATTTTGATTACCTCATTTTGAAGGACTCTAATGCGTACAAATCTTAAAATTCATTCACATGCAATTTGAGAATCTCCACAAAGAGTGTGTGGCTTATGTTACATGCTAAGAAATTAAAGCTGTCTCACTAAAAAGTTTCTTGACTGAGTGTGTGCTCAGCCTGACAAACCAGCCCCTACGTTCCTTTCCCATCACTTCCTAAGCTGACCTATCTTATAGTTGTGAAAATATCCACATCCAGAAATGATAAATCTGAAAGTAGGTAGTGTTTCCGATATACATTTAGCAATGGAAGACATTTTAATGAGTTTTTCTCCAGTAATATATCCAAGTGGATGTCTGTGTGTGTGTGTGTGTGTGTGTGTGTGTGTGTGTGTGTGTGTGCATGTGTATGTGTGTTTAACTTTTTGGCCTTATTCTTTCAACAATTTGTCGTTTGAGGAAAGAGGGGAGTAGGCTGGAGGTTTATTTACATTAGATTGTAGTAAACCCAGTTTTAATATATTACCAGTTCAGTGCAGTTATAACAAGTTATCCCTATTCAGCTGAATTCCAAACATTTATTTACCACTAAAATTGTTCTAGATGATTGGTTTTCAAATTGTGTTTCTTGGTGACTGGCAGAATTCACAAGTTGTGGATGTTCTGGTTCCCTCATTCCTGTATCAACCACAACACTCCTACTTTTATCTATTTCATATATTGTGGGAGTTAAAAAAACAAGTGTGACTAAGCATTTACAATAAGACATTTGAGAATTATTTTTATTTTATTCTAAAATGGTTTCTATAAAAGTAAACCATTATGGAAAGACCTTATGGGAGGAATATTGTGGACAGCCATATAGTAAAGAATTGTTGATTACAATTGTCCAGATACTTGTAGCCAAGTGTATAATTTTGGCCAAATCATTTTAATGTTCTCAAAGTTCTGTTATGTTTTATGGACTGTGATTTTAGAGTTTTCATATTTATAATACATAACTTTCAAGGTTTATGAATGTTCTCCCATTTTGAATATACATTCAGATACTGTGATGGCTGAGTATATGCAAATCTTCGTTTCTCTGTGTAAAGAAAGAGAGTGTACCAGCAAATGATTCAACTGAAAAGTAATAAGCTAAATTATTTTCAAAGATGGTCACACTATAAATTAATGAAATAATGTAGGTATGGGAAAAACAATTTGCATTTTCCAAAATAGAATTCCCAAGTGTTTTTTTCAGAAATATTGTCAATTAAAGAAAAGAGTTTGACTAACCAAATGTGATTAAAATGTAGATGTTTCCAAAATTTTCAGCAGTCACTTTCACTGGAACTGTAAGTCATAAAAATAAACTATGTCAACTAAGTATTTTAGCCACTGATTTTTCAGAGAATTTTTTTTTTAGTTTTATCTTTCTTAATTCATAAAAATTTATCATTCGTCCATAAAAGAGAGAGTATACCTCTCTAATTTGACATAATTCTATTAAATGTTCTATTCTATTAAATATTCTATTCTATATAATATTCAGTAAGATTTAAAAAAGAGATTAGATATACAGCGCATGAAAGTAAAATAAGAAAAGCCAGAGGTACTGTTAATAAGCAAACACAGCAGTCGTAAAACATTCTACATTTGCTAACATGGACCACAAATTTGATTGTAAAATTCCTGACTGCCAAAGCCAAGATCCATGTAAAGAGTTAGAATGTCCCTATGGGCTAACAACAAACAATTCCTCAAGCAAAGCACAGATCTCCTGATACTAAGACTGAAATAAATGTCTCCTGTGTACCCCATAGTGGAAGGATCTTAGAAGTGGTAGAGATGTTAGTGTTCAGCCAGTCCAAGAGCCTATTCAGTTCCTGTATTCATCCTAGTCTAGCTTTTCTAAAAGATCATATGTCTATTTGAGTGAGTTCATTGGCAAAAAGCTCAGCACTAATAAGGCATTTCATTATTTAGCAGACAATTTCGGGTTTTAAAAAATGTATTTCTTTTGTTCAGCCTCCTTCTATGCATAACTCTTTAGTCATAATTTTAATTCTCTTGAGCAAAGTAGAACAAGAGTACTCAATATTCTGTTTTTAAATAATTTAAGAATAGCTGCCACTGCTCCCTTATTCTTGCATACATTCATTAAAAATATGCATTATGTTTCTAAAATTTACTGTACAGGAAGTTTGGTGGATATAACTGTGAACAGTGAAAAACATAGCTCTTACTTCCACCAGGTTTACAAAAGAATTTTTTTTTTTTTTACCTTTGTCTGCTTTTTGTCGGTTTCTTCCTTGGATTGAATATCATGGGTTTACCTTTTCAGAGGTATTCTTCATCCTTCACTACCATGCTCTGTGCCCTGGTAGCCTGACATGAATGGAATATATCAATGTGTCCTTTGCCTTGGGGATTCTAGATGGCTGGAATTCAGACAGTGGTGAAGAAGCGGGAGAGAGGGTTGTGGTCAGTAATTTATTCCTTTGGTCAAGTCCCTATGAGGGCACCATCAGCTGGTCTCATCCATCAACCAAAGGTCACAGCTTCTGAAAATCAGCTTTGTTTCCAGTATTTCATAATCTCTTAGTTTGCTCCTCTGTTTGCCTAAGGTCCTCCACTGTTTATCTAGTTCAGTGGTACTCAGCTTTCCCTGTGGTTTTCCTATACCCTGAATGTTTTCTTTTAATTTATATAACTCTCCCCAAATTATCCATTTATTTTGTTTGTTTCTTCCTAGGTATGTGACAGGGACAATTTACAATACCAGATAATGCCTAGAATATAGTAAAGACATCTAGTATATGCTGAATAAAGAATTAAAAAAAAAAAAACCCTGAAACCTGAGATTACAGATTTCATCACATTCTTGGTCTTTTCCTTCTCCTCCTTTCCTTCCTTCTCCCTCTCACTCTCTGTATCTCTCTCTTTCTCTCCACACACATGTACACACACATAGATAATCTTTGTGATTCTTAGGTAGATTCTTAGGTAGAACCTAGATATTTGTGATTTACAAATTAATACAACTTTCAATAGGCATTTATCTTGTACTTTATTCAACAAATCTCATAGAGAAAACTTGAATAGTTCAAAATTAAATTAATAGAAACATTCATGTAATCATAAATACAATCATCTGTAAATCCTAGTACCAATTTTTCTGGGGATACTTTAATTTACCAAGAACATGCTTAAAATGTAATGTCTAAAGCTGTATAATATATACGTGCTAAAACTCAGTATTTGTTGTTTCATTCTCTTTAGGTGACTGTATTTTGTAATTAGTTGTCTAATATGCTTATTTTTATTTACTAGCATGAATAGAGATAAACATGGTAACAAAAGAACATTAGAACACAGACCAGTGATAATACCTTCTGATTGATTTCAACTTTCTTTTCATTCACTGGGAGTAGGAGATATTACTTCTGGAGATACTTCAGTTTTTCTCTCCAAATACTCAAATTACATTTATTTGCCTAATCTTCACAAGTAAAGTAATGATTGTAGTAAATATCCAGCAAGTCACTTTCTTGAGAGAATGGTAGAATGCCTGTGTTTGATAAAGAGACACTTGATTTCTTTTGGTGAATGAAATCATATTATAAAACACATCTAAAGGGAAGGCTTCCATGTCCTGTATGAGTAGATACCTGCTCTGTCACATTGCACACTATAGGCTTAGTGCAAAGTCTAGATTTTGGAATATACTAAATGTTCAACAAATATTTTATAACTGATTGATTAATGATGCGTACATTTGTTAAATGATTGCCATGTAGTATGGAGATTATTAAAAACATGGAATGCTCCTTGAAATAGTTGGAGACTTAATGCTCTACCCTAATTTTCCCTGAAACCGTATTAATTTGGAAATGTACAACACATGAAAAATGGGATTAATATGTGCACTTTTGAGTAAGTAATAAGAATACAAAACAAAACAAAATTAAACTCGGAAATCAGTATCGGAAAGAGAAAAATGAAAGAGGATACCACTGTTGTGTTCACTAACCAAGTCAGAGGTAAATCAGGAATTATGGATGTAAAATATGAAAAGATTGGAAAAATTTACCAAATTTAAAAACCTTTAAATGTGCTTATCTTCTGTTTTCCCTTGGAAAACCCCAAATGTGGGATTTTATCGTTTAGTTCACAACAGAGATGAATAACTGGACAAGCAGTGGCCCTCTCTGCAGTCTCTTATGATGGCTTCATCACCAAGAATGGCAGAGGGTGTAGCAATGTTCCTGTAAAGTAAAGCAGGCTGGGACTTTGGAGGATGGCAAATGGAAGAATCACTGAGAGATAGAACCATAGCCCTAATGGCCTCTAAGCCTTGATCAAACATGCTCAAAGGCTGCAACCTGTTACACTTTATGTGATTTTTTTTTTCAAGTATATTGTCCACTATGTCCTTGCTCGATAAACCCAGTTGGGTGTGGGTTTTCTATTATTTGTAATTGAAAGTATCTTACTTCATATTTATGGCCACATTATTATACTTTTTAATAAAATAAAAATTAAAACATTTAAAATATTATTATATTCATATGATCACTTCCAGCCCCTGAGGTTAATTCTACCCAACCACCATAACTTCTGCAAAAGGGGAATGGCTTGTGTTAAGGATAAATGGTTTGTTCATTGATAAATCAATATCCATAACTCTACTCCATCTCATACATCTATTCATACCATCATTCTCACATAAATAAAACCTATTCATCCCCTCCCAAGAGAAAAGAACCAAACATTCCTACTGGAGAATATTAACCTTTTCTTCCAGTTCCAGATACATCACTTTATGTGAATAAGTAATGTATTCTGAATACATAAAATGTATAATAACAGTTAGAAGGAGGAATAACTGCAATAATAATTACCATTTGAAGATGGGTAGATCAGAAAAATCTACATCTCACTTTACTTTAGGAATAGTAAAGAGTGATATGAGCTGCTTGGGCAGCCAAATAATATGTCCTCAGATATATCCTCTATGAAGTTCTGATATGTGTAGTGTCCTCCATGACCTTGTTTTACTCATTTAAAAATATCTCCCCTGTACTTTATGGTCACATCACAAGGTCATTTATGACATAGATTTGGCTTTGGAATGAGAAGCGCATGAATGTAGAGGAGATAAGTTGACTCAGGAAGAGTCATTTCTGTAGGTATTTGGATAGAGGTGAACTGTTCCTTCACTGGAGAGGATACTTCACTAAAAGATTCAAGCCAGAGGGGATCCCGGCTTTTTATGAAGTAAACCAGTGTGTTGAGACTAATATCACCCTGTATTATACTTATCACAATGCTAACTGTATAATTTAACTTATTAAAACACTAAAATTTTAAAAGTCACAATCGTAGTAGACAGTTATTCCCATTTTTACTATCAAGTTTACATGCTGCTTCCTCTTTCACTCTGGGTCTTGCTATGAGAGAGTAGAGCGAGTCCTTTATCTGATAGTCAGACACCCTCAAATGTCACTCTTAAATGCAGTCTTATCATGAAGGGTTCTAATAAGCAAAACAGCCTATTCAGAGAAAAGCACTTAACTTCCTTCTCAACTAGAACTTACTATCAAGCATAAGAGCCTTAATTCTTTTCTGTGGAATGCTGAAGCACCAGGTTTTTATGATAGTATTTGGGAAGAGAAAATTTAGGCCTTTTGTAGAAAATATATTAATTCTTACAAGTAGAAAAATAATAGCATATAATAGAAATAGTTGATATAGTCTTCGGGGTGGCTGAACAAACCTATTTAAAGTTGTGCTTTCAGGAGTGATTCCCAGAGCCATGTCACAGAATTTTCTCAAAGATGCTGCTCTTTTTCCTCCAACTAGAAAGCCTCTAGATGACATCCACACCAAGTGCTGTACTAAGTAAGAAGCTAAGATACGTAAAATAGACAGTTCCTAGTTAAAAACCTGTGTGTGATGATCCAGACCTGACCAATAGGCAATGACAAAGGCTTCACCTGACAATCCTCATGGAAAGCTGCCACCCACACCAGGCTTGGTGTACAGCCAGTGCATTGCAGTCTCTGGAGAGTTGTAGTCAAGGACTCAGGGCCCCTGGGCCCAGTCATGCTGTTTCTCCTATTTACATTCCTAGCCTAGACAGCTTTGTTCCTAGGTCTATGTAGATGAGACCAGGAGCCAAGGTCATCTTCAGACACCTCTGCAGAGACCTCCTTATGTCAGACAAAAGGGAGAAAGCTTGAAGTCAGTTTATCCCACTCTGACTCACTACCCAGTACTTTTATGCTCCTAGCCCTCCCTCCTTGTATCACCCCAACCCTAGGTCCATAAAACTGTCAGAGTCTTTTGTTTTGGGGTCCCTCAAAAGACAGAGGACCCATATGTCTGTGCTGATTCATCTGATCATCCTCGATCTGTGTGCCATTCCATGGGGGAAAATGGAACAGAGGGAGTCAGCACTTTCTCCGGTTTTAGACTCTTGCTTATATCATCTCAGTAAGTGATTAGAGGCTTAACTCTTTCATTTCTGGCTTGTGGCTTTAATCAGCTACTCTGACACCTGATGATAGCTCAGCTCACTCTCTTCAAGCTCAGCTGAGTTCCTGACAATATGAAAATCACCAAAAAAAGAAGCTGTTAGTGCAGAACTAGCTATGATCTGATATCAGCACATCGGTTGGACCAAATCTTGCCTCTCAACACTCATGAAACAGATGTCTGAACATTGAGACATCCACTAATGCTGATTCTGAAACTCCCAAAATATGAACACTGCAGGGGAGTTGAAACAAAAGCACGCCTCATGTTTGCTTTCCAAATCTTATGAATGCATCTGATTGTCTGAGTTTTAAACACACCAGGATCCTAACTACAAAGTAGTCTTGAAAATGTAGTTTTTAATCTGTCCAGGCTTTAAATTACAGGGAGAAACATTAATAAGAGAATGGAACAGATACTATAAAAACTGTCCACCAAGTCAACCACAATCCAAGTGTTTTACTAACAACATCCACACAAAATCATTTTCCACATTTAAACTTCAGAATAGTATCATCTAATTAAAAATAGAACTCTTCAAAGTAATGAAATTGCACTCAGCATTTCAACCCTGAGTGATAATTATTACTCACTTAATTCATTCAAAATCCCATTCAGACGTAAGATATATTGTAGATAATTTATAAAGTGAAGACCTACAATACAACATGCATTACATGACATGGTAATGGAAAATGAAGGGGATATTAAAGAAAAATATAAATAACTAGACAGATAATTCACTTCTCTTTTCTGCATCTGAACATATAGCCAAATTAGGCAATATTTGTTTTTATAGCTTCTTTTCTTTTTCCATTTGTTTGATGTTCTACTTTCTCTCAGACAATAATTTAGCAGCTGGTAAGTCATCTGATAGAGTGGCCAAGACTTTGGCCTTAAGTGTTCCTCTAAAATTCAATTTTAGTACTATCATTGACATTTTCTTGACTATGGAAAAGATAGCATCTTATATTATCCCTTAATTTAAGATATATATCTCATCCTGTAGGACAGAACCTCAAATTCATAAGGTGTGGTGTTTCTTTGATGGAGCTTCACATGAGCTTCATGAGACTTCTTTGTCATGTTTCAAACTCCCTTCCTATAGTTCATGGTTGTTGTAGTAAGACTGATGAATGAATTGCATTGATTCAAGCCCATTGTTGCATTTCCTTGACCATAAATGTGCCCTTTAGTAAGAGGGGATGTAATATAACGTGTGTGTGTGTGTGTGTGTGTGTGTGTGTGTGT
>NW_020174917.1:3043618-3138865 GCF_003031525.2 Neophocaena asiaeorientalis asiaeorientalis | reverse complement strand
CATGACATGGTAATGGAAAATGAAGGGGATATTAAAGAAAAATATAAATAACTAGACAGATAATTCACTTCTCTTTTCTGCATCTGAACATATAGCCAAATTAGGCAATATTTGTTTTTATAGCTTCTTTTCTTTTTCCATTTGTTTGATGTTCTACTTTCTCTCAGACAATAATTTAGCAGCTGGTAAGTCATCTGATAGAGTGGCCAAGACTTTGGCCTTAAGTGTTCCTCTAAAATTCAATTTTAGTACTATCATTGACATTTTCTTGACTATGGAAAAGATAGCATCTTATATTATCCCTTAATTTAAGATATATATCTCATCCTGTAGGACAGAACCTCAAATTCATAAGGTGTGGTGTTTCTTTGATGGAGCTTCACATGAGCTTCATGAGACTTCTTTGTCATGTTTCAAACTCCCTTCCTATAGTTCATGGTTGTTGTAGTAAGACTGATGAATGAATTGCATTGATTCAAGCCCATTGTTGCATTTCCTTGACCATAAATGTGCCCTTTAGTAAGAGGGGATGTAATATAACGTGTGTGTGTGTGTGTGTGTGTGTGTTGTGTGTGTGTGTGTGTGTGTGTGTGTGTGTGTTTGTAATTAGCCAATTCAGCCAAGTTCTCTGCCACTTTATAACAAGAATTACCTTTCCTCCAGTTTCCGTAACATGTTTTCATTTCCCTCTGAGACCTCACCAAAAGCTTGTTTAACAGTCATACTTATAGCAACCTTCTGTTCACGATGATACATGCATGCTCTAAAAGCTTTCAATACAGTGCTCTTCTTTTCTTTCTTAGTCTTCACCAGAATCTCTTTTAACATCCGTTTTTCTGCCAACAGTTCTTCAAGGCAATCTAGGCCTTTTCTATCAAGCACCTCAAAACTCCCAGTTTCTACCTGTTATCCAATTCCAAAGCCATATCCACATGTCTAGTTATTTGTTGCAACAGCACCCACTTGCTGGTACCAAAATCTGTATTACCCGTAGATATGGAGGGAAGACCGTAACTACATTTAGGCTTAATATAATTCCACATAGAGGTTCTGCTTATTTTTGTAGAAATCTTTTTTTTCCCTCTCTCTCTGTGGGATTCTATTGATGTATGTTTCTTCAGGTTGGCTATTATTAATTATTTTCAAATTCAAGGAATATTTTTATTGCTATAAAGTAGCTAATAAATTTTTCAGAATATATATCTATATTTATTTCAGTTTTGTTTCCATTCAGTTCTCTTAGAGTTTCCATATCTCTCATGAAATTCTCCAAATCGTTACCTATTATATTCATCTTAACCATTTAAATCATATTTTTAACAATTATTTTAAATAATTTTATTGTTAATTTTAATATATATCATTATTTGGTCTACTTCTAGAGTATTTTTCTTTTTTATTATGGGTCATATTTCCTATGCTTTGGAAATCATTAAAAGGTGTATATTCATAGGATGTGTAGTTAAAATTTTGGATTCTGTTACTTGGATTGAAAAATGTTGAATTTGTACAGGCAGATTGTTAAGTTTCTAGTATATCACCTTGATGCTGTGAGGTCTTTGTGTTAGGCATTGTCCCATAGTAGATACTTATGAATTTGCCCCTAGGCCTAGGGTACATCTCTTAGTTCTGTTATGTGTTTCTAACTTTAAAGTTGGATTGTTTGGAGTTTCAATAATAAGTCCAAAGTGTTCATCAAAGCCCTCTAAATTGGCAGTAATTGAAATCCAAACTCTGTCTCACCAGCACTGGGAAGATACTAAATTTATGCATGTCACTTTGAGCCATCAATGTGTTGATTTCTGCTGTAATCCTTGGAGTCTCACTTTGTAAATATATGGTTTAAAAGTTAGCCAATTATTTGAATGGAGTTTGACACATTTTCAGGTTTGAGTGGCTTCCTCCTTTCTGGAATCTCCCCTTCAATTCCCAGCAGCTTTTCAAGCTCGGATTCCAACCTCTGAATCCTCAGTCCAATGACACTGCATCTTTTCTCTTGTACTCTATGTCCCATGTTCCACGTGAGTTGGGGAGTAGTACTCTGAGGTAATATGACAGTTAAATGTGGAGTCCACCTAGCTTTCTCTCCGCATTTTAAATGATATAACCCCTCCAGTTTCTACTTGTTTTTGTTTACTTCCTTATGCCTTCAAACATTTGTTTAATTTATATTTACGTTAGAGTTTATAAGTGTTGTCAACAGAAGAGATAGTTTGGTGTGAACTTTTCTCTATTTCCAAAAAGAGAACAAATCTGTCACCTTTTCATAACACTGGAAATATTATTGATATTTGTCAACGTTTCAGGTATTATATTATGTTATATTATACTACATTCATGAAAAAAGGTAAAGATGATAGAATATGGATGTAGATGAAATATATGAAAATATTGGGCATCCCTTTCAATGATGAATCTTCGGATATCTGAACTCTACATATTAACATCACTTATCTTCTACCTTTAAAAGTTATAAATTATACTGTGATTTGTACAAAAATAGGCATTTATTTTGCTCACCTACTATATATATATATATATGAGTGATTTTCTTTTACAATGATAAATGTTTTCTTTTCAGAAGGAAGCATTCTAGTATGAATAAAATATTATATAAAATTTAACATGTTAAAAAATGAATTTAAATTTTATTGGAGGCAGCAAGATAGAGAGGCAAATAGATTTGTAGTCACCACTCATTAGATGTTAAAGCCTTGGCTAATTATCATTATCTACTGAATTTCATTTTTTTCTTCTATAAAATGGAAATTTTCTTAGGATTATCGTGACTCTGTACTAGGATATTAAGTGTCTTTTATGTTGCCAAAGTACATCCTTAATAAATATATTTTTGACCCTTAATTAAGGCAGAATCATTTTCAGGAATATACAAAATTACATTGCATGATTAAAAATGTTTATGTGTGCTTAGAAATCACTCTGTAATCTTGCTTGAGTTTTTGAAAACCATATTTTCCATTAATTAACATGGCACTGTTTGATCCTTAGTAATTATTGGAATTCTTATTTTGTTTTCAGGTAATAATTTGTATGTGACTAATGCAGAAAACAAAATGACATCAGCCAGATTTTTGAAAATTGCTCACTTAAGAATCTTTTATCACCATAACATTCCTTATGAAAAATACATTAGTCATTAAAATAATTGACAGTTAAGAAATAAATATGCTCTCTATTGCTTTAATTTATCATGTTTTTGATCCTTTTATTATCTATAAATGTTTAAACTTCTAGTGACTTCTTTCTCCCAATGATTCATTATTTATACCTTTTAAAGTTGTCTATTATCTATTATTATGAAACAGGTATGCATACTTTTTTCAAGAGTTAACCGAGTCATCTGTACCAATCAATAATCATCATATTAGTCATTGTCAAGGAAGAGTAGTATTAAATTCAAGAGCAGGGGGATTTAATTGAAAGAGCCTAGAAATATCAGTTAACTAGCACTGACTCTGCTTCTGTTTTTTTCTGTCAATTCAATAGAAGAAAAATATTGAATTTATCAGAACTTCTTTTTAAAAGATTATGAAACTTATGCTTAGTGAATTTAAGTGGCTTGCTCAATTTCTTATTGGAAGTTGTGGAATCAGAATCTAAATCCAAATCTATTTGACTACAAAATCTGATTTTTAAAAATGTCATTTTAAAAAGTATAAAGCCAACAAATAAAAATAATATCTTCCTTCAAGCTCATGCATCCATTTAGCTATTGTCCAAGTTTATGAACAAAGGATATTGAATAGGTCTAAACCTCATTCTCTCTTATTCTATCCTCCAATTCATTTTTCAATCCACCACAAAAAGCTTTGCAGTCTTACTTCTCGAGGATTACTGATCTCTTCAATTCTAATTATTAATCCATGTTACATTTGTTTTCATCTGTTAAAAAAAAACATGACTCACTGAAGTTTGTACTAATTATTATTTTATTTTATTATTTTTATTTTCTACTCCTTCTCCACACTTGTTTACCCCCACTTAACAAGGAGTCTGAAGGCAGATAACTTCTGTTATAAGTGAAGTAACAACAGTGTCAGAGCATGGCTCTGTCAGCATCTTGGCTTGTTTCTCCAGACCAAATGCTGGCTGCCACAGTTCTGGATATCCAACTCCAGAAACGGTTAAAATCTACATATTATTCCTTTATTCAAGAATGCAAAACCTCTTCTGTGAAAACTCCCCAGACAATTTTCCCTTATATCTCATTGACCAGAGCTGAGTTATATGGTCATGTATTGCTTCAGTGGAAAAGAACAGGATTCAAATTTTTCTTTACATCCTCAAACTGAGATTCCCTTGGCAAAGAAAAAGGTGGGCAAATGTTATCAGGTAGACAATTAACAGCACCTTTACCGTCATAAAATTATTTCAAGACTTTATCTTATTTGACCTTTCTGCAGCATTTATTTTGTTTAGCTCATTGAAATTCTCCTGTTCTATATTTTGTGATCCCAGATACTCTTTCCTTCTGCTTCCCTGGGTTTTTTTTTTTTAATATATATAAATTGTTTTGGATTTTTATTTCCTACCCAAATCTAGTATGTTTTTCCCCTCAAAACTTAACCCTAGGGCTTCCCTGGTGGCGCAGTGGTTGAGAGTCCACCTGCCGATACAGGGGACACGGGTTCGTGCCCTGGTCTGGGAGGATCCCACATGCCGTGGAGCGGCTGGGCCCGTGAGCCATGGCCACTGAGCCTGCGCATCCGGAGCCTGTGCTCCACGGCGGGAGAGGCCACGGCAGTGAGGGGCCCGCGTACCGCAAAAAAAACCAAAAAACAAAAAAACCTTAATCCTAGACTCTCTTCTCACTCTTCATGAGTAATGATCTGAGTTCCAATGGTTTCAGTTGCATATGCTAAATTTCTGATATTTTAATTTCCAGTTCACTCTCTTCCATTCATTAGTTCTCTGAGACTATGGCAAGAGCATCTGCTGACATGGGCCCCAAAGTATTAAGGAACCACCTACGACACACACACGCACACACACACACACACACGTGCACGCCACTTAGAGTCAGGAGTAAAGAGAACAAAATATTTCTTTATATTGCTTGCCCTAAGTCCTCGAAACAATGTTGACTGCTTAAGAATGTGGTGAAGAAAATTAAGGTGTGCCACGGCCAATACTGGAGAGAGATACTGCTTCAGAGTTCAAGGAGAATTTAGTTGGCATAAGTAACAAGACGCTTCATTTACCTTTTCAAATCTTTCCTCTTAGACTGCATGAATTATATGATTCTTACATAACAAAGTATTGTTCTCCAATAGTGCCAAGCATCAATTTTATCGCTTCCTTATATGTTCCACATCTCAGTTCCAGGGACATTCAATTAGCATGACATTTATAACCATTGAAATTATGGCTGAGAAAGATTTTGGAATATTAAATAATTAATATCAGTATAGCTAGCTAGTTAGCTAGATAGGTAGAGTATATGTGAAGAGTGATACCAATTATTTTCTCTGACAATTGAATGATATTAAATACTAGAATTGTGAATAATTTATATTCAATAAATATGTAGTACAATGTATTCACTTTTTTTCAAATAAATAACTAGGTTTTTGGTGTTATTTCATTAAATTAGAAAGATTGTCTTTGGGCTGTCAGAGAGATAGCTGTGAAAAAATGAGGTTTTTAGCAGCAGCCAAATTTTGGCTAAATGTCCAGAATGATTTTTTTTTTTTACTTGGCAGCAATAGTTTATATTTGTCACTATGAAACACAGAATCAACAAATAGTCATCATAGTTTTTACATCAATTCAAAGATTACATAGGATATTTTCTGGACTTGTCCATAATTATAATATCTTTATGGTCACTTTATATCTTAATCTATAGTCATTCTCAAACACTCAGTGAGGATGCTGATTAAGTACTGTTGATGCAGTAACATTTACTTTAAACAGATGCTAGGTAAATCAAAAAATTTTAAGAAAAATAAAGATGCCCTTCGTATGAAGAGATAATCATAAGAATTTCAAATACACTTGTTTTGGATTTGCAGTAACCACAATTAAGTAACTGTGATGTAGATTCAGAATATATATTTGAAATATTTATATATATAAATATATATATAGCTAAATATACATTTACTAATAATGTTGTAATAGCTTAAAATAACTGATCTAATTTGGCCATTTTCATTTTAAATAATTATAAAAATATTTTAAAAACATTTAAAAATTATATTTTTCTTGAAGCTAAGAGCTACATACAAAATTTAACCGTTTTATTCCAATAAAACTTAAAAAAATTAAAACAAGGAAACAAAAATGATGGTGAAGGAGAAAATAAATTTTAAATAATCTACAATCTAATGTCTATATTTTGATCATTATACATCAAGGTAACATCTTTAAACACTGGCAAAATATTTGAATAAGCTGAGAAGAAAAATGTTTAAACTGAGCAACACACTGCTAATTTTGTGGGGTTTTTTGGTCATATTAGAATAACATTTAAAATTTACAGAAGATAAATATAAGGAATACTTTGTAGATCTAAATATTGCTTTAAGATTGTAAAATCACAATTTATGTGATAGAAAATTATAAGATGAAATCAAAACAATTTCTGTAATGAGGATATTTCATGTGGTCCCATCACAATGTTCGAATCTGATATATAAACTAAATGATTTATTTCTGAATATAAATCTTAATTATAACTAACTCAACAGATATTTTCAAAGGCAAAAAATATATATATATTTCAGAATACATTATAAAACTATAGTAATTAAAACAGTAGGTTACAGGCATTAAAACAGACATACAAGCCAATGGAATAGAATTGAGAGCCCAGAAATAAAACCATGCATGTACAGTAAGCTAATATATGACAAGGGAATGAAGAATACTCAATGGGGAATGGATAAATAAATGGTGTTGAGAAAACTGGCTATTCACATGCACAAAAATGGTAACTATGTGAGGTGATGGAATACGTTAACTTACTTTATTGTGGTAATCATAATATTTACGTGTGTCAAATCATCACACTATACACCTTAAACTTACACAATGCTATAGGTCTGTTATACCTCAATAAAGTTGGAAAAAATCCTTTTGCCTTCACAATTTTGCCAGCTTTTGGTTATATGACCAAAACTTAAAGCATAGTCTTTCTATTTTTCTATTGCGGAGATATGGTTGTCAAGGTAGGATGATAAATATATATTATTTAATTATTCGTTAGTTTAAGTTGTGAGTTTAAGTAGTTAATACGCTATATTTTGACCTCTGTTTGGACCCTTGATCCAGATAAAAGTATAGAGATATGTAAACATTTCCTAAAGGATGTGCTTCTTGCAGCACATATAAAACTGAGTATACATTCTTCCTTTCCAGACTTGTTTTTCCTCCTATATATCTTAGCTCATGATTCACCTAGTTGTTTGAGTCTGAAAGACTGGATTCATTTGACTGATGCATTACATATCATACACTCTAACTGATTCAAAAACATTGTTCTGACAGTTTTCCCTACTTACTCTCCTATATTTTATTATTCACTTGATCACTCCCATCAGTACAAAAGCATGGTTTTCTTTTTCATATTTTACTAAAAAGAAGGCTTTCTGTTGACTGTGCTTCCTTTTTAAACTTTTTTAAAATTTTCATTATTTTGTTCCCCATTGCAGTAAATCCTCTTGAAAGAGTCATTTATCCTTCTTGACATAAATTCTTCTCCTCCCAACACTTTTTAACCTTATCAACATTTACTTTCCTTGGTTTTTGTTTCTGTACTTATTACTTTCAAATATAATATTGATTTCTATTATGTTGATTGTGTTTATCTTTAAAATATAATTTCCATGATGTCAGGGATACTTTCTATCTCTTGTTCACTGATAGTCACCAAGGGTCTATGAAGTTGGCCATAAGGTAGGAGCTCAATAGATATTTGCTGAAGGAATCTATGAAGGAATGCTTGATTATTACCTGTCCCTCAGCATCATCATGTAGTTAGTACTCTATGCTTCATATTTCTTGATTTAGTACCCTGTACTATCTTGGCAACTTTTATGTCAATCTACTATTACTCCAAAATAAAAAGTTTATTTAAAAAACACTCCTTCTCTAAGGCTAAGCTGTAACACTATTTTTCCAGGAAATTTTTCCATTTCCTGATCACAATTAAAAGTTCTTTTCTCTCTCTTCTAGGACATCTTGTTTATGTTCCTGGATCTTTGTAAATGCTACTTAATGTTGAGGCTTTTCATCTCTTCACGTTGCTATCTTCACCACATTTTACTATTTGGCAAATGAGGAAAAACTGGACTATATTTAATACAGAAAGCAGGACTTGATTTTTATCTTAATAATAGAAATAGAATAAATATACCGTTTTTGGTATTACATTGGCCTTGGAAAATTAGTAAAATTCTCTAATCCTAAATAGACATTCATGAAGCCAATCTCGGTCAATTTTAAAAGTGCAAAAGTCTGAAACATGAAAGGTTTTCAGGCATAAAATTTAATTTATTTTAATTTTAAAAAGATCCATGAAGAGGCAAACTCACTTTGGGAAGCAGTAGGAATCTGACAAGACAAACTTTTGGAGACCGTCAGCATGGGGTTTTCCTCAGTAGATTTGAGCTTAGCTCTCCTCTGGTTGTTATTTTTGTTTTTGTCTTTTGCGGTACGCGGGCCTCTCACTGCTGTGGCCTCTCCCGTTGTGGAGTACAGGCTCCAGACACGCAGGCTCAGCGGCCATGGCTCACAGACCTAGCCGCTCCGCGGCACATGGGATCTTCCCGGACCGGGGCATGAACCCGTGTCTCCTGCATCGGCAGGTGGACTCTCAACCACTGCGCCACCAGGGAAGCCCATCCTCTGGTTGTTTTAACCAGGCTTGGGCTGTTTTATCTTATCAATTTATCTCTCTATATATGAACAATAATAATTATTATGTTATTAATAAATTGCAATCTGTCTAGAACATTTAAAATCCCAAATCATGTCCAAATCAGAAATTCTCCCACCCTCATCACAGTAGACTTATTGTAACTTGGGGAACTTGGACCTGGGAGAGAAATATAAACTGATTACCTCCTCTGTGTTCTCACTCCTTTGAGGTTAGGTATTCCAAGGCTGGAAAAGGGAGTACAAAGAGGGAAGGCAAGGCCATCTTGTGTTGCTTGACACTATGTTTGCAGTGAGGAGATTCCCCTGATATGTTCCTGGTTTGATCTGGTAATATATGATCATGGTTATTCCTGTTGCTAAACCAACTTACATAGCAAATTCCACTCCAAGTGGTGTCTGGCTTAGTAGTGTTTCAGTAATTTCGATAGTTCTCCACATAGAGTGGAAAGAAATGAAGGACTCTTCTATATCCACCTAAGGATCACAGTACTAGGATAAGGTGGAAGTTGCATCCATCTTTTCCCCAAGTATACTCCATTAAATTTCTTTTCAAGCATGCTATCATAAATTCTTCTCTTGGGTCTAAAAATGGGTACATATTTCCCCATGTTTTGTGAGAGACATATCAGTCTCTCCAGAGGAATTCCCACCATTCCAATGCAAGCATTAGGATAGGCTGACAGAAATGTCAGTAAACACATACACAGCATTCCCATTATGCAGCAAATCCAAAACATTCTGTCTCTTTTCCAGTGGCCTTTCTGCATAGGAAAGAGGTGGAGGTGAAATCATGCACCATCCAATAAGTCTGCCTGTCAGTAAAGTCAAAGTATTTGGCCTCAATTAGAGGTGGCTCTCTTTAGAATTTGGGCCACTTAATACTCCCGTGTCATCAATACTTAGACTTATTCAACAATTCTAAGGAAATAAGAATGGCTTTTTAAATATTCTATTACACTAACATTTGCATGGGGCAAGAATCCTGAACAAAATTATAAAACTAAGTCTTAGGCTGGAGAACTGGGTAAAGAGGATTAGGTAATCAGGGAAGAAGTGATAGGGAAAACAAAATTAAAAGTCTTACTGAAGGTCTTTACAGAACAAATTCCAAACATCATGACAGTACATATTACTGTCATTGTATTACATTATATAACGTTACATATTACATCAATGATAGTGAATACAACCATGATTAGTCTGTAGATATAACTTTAAAAATCAGTAATATTAATAAGTAATATTAATCAGAAGAGCAGCAAGTGTTTCATTTTTAATATAACAATGTATATACATATATGTATATATGTGCGTGTATATAATTAGGAATTATAAAATACAGATTTAAAATCCTTGTATAACATATTTAGTGAAATAAAAGGTAGGTTAAAATATAGAAGAACAGGGCTTCCCTGGTGGCTAATATATATATATATATATATATAGAAGAACAAATAGTGTTTAAAATGATTGATGCAAGTAAAAGAGAAAAGAATTTTTTTAGAAAATAAAATAAAAATTTGAAATTACAAACCCACTGAACAACTTGAACAGACTCTTAAACAAAGATTAAAGGGAATTAGTAGACTGAAAATTTACACAAAATTCAATACAAATTTTCATGAAGAGCAAAAATTTGAAACAGATTCTAAGAAGCATTGAAAATAGAATAAGATATTTTAAGGAATTTTTATTCAGACTTCTAGAGAATGGAAAAAGATGATATTGAGAAATAGGATAGATATATAAATGAATATACAGAAAGATAAGTATAAATGTACATTTGCAAATAAGGAGATATTGACCATAAATATTTTCTGATAATGAATAATTGCTTTACATCAACATAACCAACCTAGTACCCATGGTTAAATTAGGCATAAATCCTATAGACAACACCCAGAAGAAGGAAGGACCAGGGAGATCTATTACATCACTCTACCATCCTGATGTTTCTTAAGGAAAATAGAAGTGCACAGAAGGACAATAACACATTCCAGTTCTCATATGGCAGTGGAGCCCTAGTTAGAAGAATTAGTTTTTTTCCAGGCAGGAGAAAGAATAGATAATGTGTATATTATTTGGCTTTGTGGCCTTGAGGGTGTAGGGTGTGTGTGTGTGTGTGTGTCTGTGTCTGTGTGTGTGTGTGTCTGTGTATTCTGCATCTATAAATTGCTAAAAGCATGGAGCTCTAAAAAAACTGAAAAAATTAACCCCAAAATACTTATGCTTCGATGGCTCAGAAATATCCACTTCTCATTTGAAGATTTTAACCATTTGCAATATTCACATAAAGTCTTTTTCTTTTTTCTTTTCTTTTCTTTTTGTAATTAGTAAGGTAATACTATAAAACTGAGATGACTCCAAGGGCAAATTGTCCCATTTGCTACTTTCCTTTATCCCAAGTCTAGATCATGGAAACTGCCTCTCAGTGGGGATTTTGTACTAAAGGGCAAACACATGCATATGTATGTCTAATATGATGAAGAAGCAGAAATCATCACAAAACCTGTTGTCATTAGATTAGAGAGATAAAGGAGAATTTCTCCAAACATACCTTTTAAAAGTACATGTTTGGGTTTTTTTTTGTTGTTATTTGATTTTATTGTTGTGGCTTTATTACATACGGGCATGGAGCTAAGAAAATAAAGAGAGAAACCTGATTTGATTTTGCTGTATGTATTGATAAAATGTCCTAATCAGTTTAATCCTCAAAGTTAGCACAGATGTGAAGAAAATGACATTAATACCTAACAAAAAAGACATCTGTTTGAGGAATTCTATCCAGTGCTTTAGAATGTGCAGAGCAGAAGGATTTCCAATTAGTCACAAGTTTCCTGAAGGACATATTTCCCTTCCATTCTATGCCAAAAATTGTGTTTCTGAGTAGTGACACTGTATTCTTAGAAAAAGTTAAGCTCAACCTCCCAAACTAATTATCATCTTTCATCTGAACATTTTTTTCACTAACCCCAGCATCTCAATGACTTAGATTAACAGTAACTTCTGAATTATACAGAAAAATGAAAGAGGAAAAAAGTATCTCACAACACTGAAGGTCATAATGCTGTGCACAATACCTGGGGTTAGAAAGTCTAGACTCTCAGGTTTTGCACTAGCCAGTTTCCCAGTTTTGCTTTTCTTTCCATTTGGGCACAGAATTTACAGGTGCGAATCCATAAACTGTATTTTTTAAAAGATTTTTTTCTTCTTTCTTCAAGGTGTGGGTAAGAGGATAAATGTGTTGCCTCGTATGTAAATAATAATGAAAATTACAGTGAGCTTTTCTCATATCTTCAGTAACTTTCAAAAAAGTTTTCTCAAAGTCATTGAAACTCAAGTAAAATTTTGTTTTTTAATTGCACAATAAATAAAATGATAATAGTAATAAATATCACAAAAATTTCTTACTCGGTATTTTTAGACAAATTGCATTTTTAGGTATAAATTATTTTTATCTGTACATTGAAATTTTCTTTGTATTATTTTCAAATAATCTGAAAAGTATCAGGAGTATAACACTTTGAAAATGAACAATAAATTTTCAAACACGTCTTAATTACTATGCACATTAATACAATCTTTCTCACTGTATTTTAGCTGCTATGTAGCTGTTGGGTGATCCAGATATTTATGTACATATTAAAGTATAGGCTTTCCAAGTAAGTTTTGCAGCTCAGTATAAAGTCAGTTTTGCAAAAAAATACCCTGGCAACTTGAACACATTTCAATTATAGTTGTGATTAGTTTTTAATTATTAGTGTTATTATTAGTGGTAAATGTTTTGGTATGATAAAATGATTGTTGTGGTATTGACTTTAAAACATTATATAAAGGAAGGTTTAAGAGGAATGCTTGAAACAAAATTGGCAAAATACTGATAATTGTTATAAGTGGGTAATATTTACATGATTCATTATAGTTTTTCCTTCCCAATGTGTATATTTTAAAACTTCCATAATAAAAAATTAAAATATAAGATAAGCTTATTATTATTACTAAAAATAGTCTACAGGAAAATTGAAGTTTTACCACCAAAATATTGTTATTATATTATTTTAATGGTCAGAGATTCTCTATATTATAAAGCATTAGAGGTATTGTTTCATCAGTAATAAATGTCCTCTTTAGTAGCCAGCTAACTCTGAATGAAATTACATATATAAAATGTGAAAAATTAGAGAACATCAATGAAACTAAATCTGATTCTTTGAAAAGACAATAAAAATAATAAATCAAAATTTACACAACATTGTAAATCAACTATACTTCAATAAAATAAATTAAAAAAATAAAAAAATCTGTAGACAGCTAACCAATAAAAATAAATGAGACATAAATTATTAATATCATGAATGAATGATCATTTTATTCATTCCATGGACATTAAAAGGAAGATAGAATAATACTAGGAAAATCCATATGCCCATAAATTTGATAATAAAGATGAAAATGGACCAATTCCTTAAAAGCCCTAAACTACCAAATTCATACAAGGAGAATGTATCACTGGAACTAGTATATAATAACTTTTAAGAAATTGAATCAATAATTACTAATTTCCCAAAATGAAGACCTCAGACCCAGATAGTTTCACTAGTGAAATATTAAAGTGAAAAATTAAATATTAAAGCAAGCTATACTTCCAATTGTCCACAACCTCATCGAGAAAATAGAAGCAGAGGGAATACTTCCTAGCATTACCATAACACCAAAACCAAATAAAGAAATTTTTTAAAAGGGAAAACTACAATGCAATATTACTCATGAATGTACATGCAAAAGCCCTCAACAATTTTTAGTAAACTTAATCCAACAATATATTAAAAAATTGTACACTATGACAAATGGAATTTATTCCATGTATGCAAGGCTGATTTAACATTAAAAAATCAATATAATACACTCTACCAGCACAATAAAGATGGTATAATAATATAAATTGATAACATAAATAATTTTTAAAATCTGATACCTATTCATGACAAAAATAAACAAGCAAAAATAAGAAAACTCCCAGCAAAGTAAGAAGAGATTAAAAACTTCCTGAGGGCTTCCCTGGTGGCACAGTGGTAGAGACTCCGCCTGCCGATGCAGGGAACACGGGTTCGTGCCCCGGTCTGGGAAGATCCCACATGCCGCGGAGCGGCTGGGCCCGTGAGCCATGGCCACTGAGCCTGCGCATCTGGAGCCTGTGCTCCACTATGGGAGAGGCCACAACAGTGAGAGGTCCGCGTACTGCAAAAAAAAAAAACCTTCCTGAACTTGATAAAATACAAAAAAACCCACAACTTCCTGAACTTGATAAAATACATCTACAAAAATACAAAAATCTTACAAATAACATCTTCCTTATCAACAAAAAACTAGATGTTTCCACTGTAAGGTCTGGAACAAGATAAAATGTCCTCTCCCCACTCCTAAACAATGTCATGCTGGAAGTACTAGCTAGTGCGATGAGACAAGAAAAATAAATACAAATTATACATATTGGAAAGGAAGAAATAAACTATCTTTATTCACAGACAACAGAATTGTCTATCTATGATTTGGCAATCATAACAATTTTTTATCTTTTTAAAAAAATCCTGGCTTCTCACTCCCAGTCTCTTCCCAATTCTTCATCCCACCAATTCATCTTGACAAGGAATAATCTCTATGTATTTTCTGTGTTCATATAATTAATTGCAAATATATATGTATACATCTTTCTATGCATGATCAGAAGATTATTTTTACTCCAGTGTAATTATTACACATGCACACATGCACATTTCTGAATTTGCTTCCCTCACTCAACAATAACTTCTGCAACTGCTCCTGATACATTTTGAATTTATCATTTTGATTGGATGTTTATTAATCAGTATGTAAAATAATTTCATAAATATTTCTACTGATAGTCATTCATTTTGTTTGGAACTTTTTGCCACTGTAAATAGTGAGGCCATAAAACCCTTACGTGGATATTTTTACATTCCTGTGATTGTATTTATAAGGCATAAATTTCCAGGAATGGGTTGTTGGGTTAATGGTATCTATAAATTTACCCTAACAATATTGTTTATAATTTAAATATACACATATTTAGATTTACACATAAACTATTCTTATTACCTTACTAATAAAAATTTCATTATTATAATTGCCATACCATGGAGATCAGAGTTGCTTTTGAAATATACCAGTTAATTCCATAATAACTTCAGTATTAACTTCAACTTACACAACCTCTTTCTAAACTGCATATTTTTAATTTTCCTTAACGCTCCATATTATTTCCAAAATTAGACTGGGTATCACCTATCGCAAATCAGTATTGTACTAAATCTTCAAAGAGAAAAAAAAAGACTTCCAATGATCCATATTCAATAGTAATTATTCCAAATGCTAAAATGGTTTCATTCATTGAAACCCACATCTATCTTGCTATAATTAAATACAGCTGCTTTGGCTCTCACTTCAATAAGTATTCATTTTTTAAAATATAATGACCCTTTTTATACAGAATACAAGTTATTAGGTCACCTGCCAGCAGTCTTCTCTCAAGCTACCTAATTATCATTCCTTTAAGCTTTATTCATAACTTATATTTCCAAGATTTGGATCATTAATTTTTCTCCCTTATGCATACATTGCATATATTTCTACATCTTTTTTGGCCTTCAAACTTTCTGCAAAAGTTAGAATCTAGCTAAGTGTGGAATGAGGTATTTTTGTTTTTCCAAATTTTGTAGTTCTAATACTCAAAATAAAAAATTTCTCTATGAACCTGGAGATTAATCATTTTTAATAAGTACATATCTTAACTCCATGAATTATTACTATATTCAATGGGATAAGTAGAAACGTTTCTTCCAACTAACCACTGCTATTGTTTCTAGAAATTTCCACAAAAGTAATTAAAGAATGACACATTAAAAAGAGGGTAGCAGCTTTCTTCCACCCCTCCCTCAGCACTGTAGTGCCTCAGAGATAGCTTATGACTCTGTCCTTCTCCTTTTGCACACTCTCCTTGGATGTGCATGTTTTTCATTGCTATGACTACCATTATTATGCTCATGACTTCTTGACAGTTACCACTGGGTGCTTTACAAATGTGTCTTCACCTTCACTCATTTGACCCCACAAAAACACCTAAATGAAAAGAATCACCTCTTCCTTTAGAATGCTTAACAGTCATCATCGGTAAAGCATCCATCAGGTATCCAATCATCCAAGTCTCCAACTTTGGAGTTACCAAGACAGTTCATTTTCCTTCAGTGACTCTTTACCATAACAATGACTCCTTACCTTCTAAATAAGTTGTTAATTTATTTTATGGCCTTAGTATTACTTGACTCTTTTTCTGCCTTTGCATACTAATGGCTAATATCTCTTCTCTACTAATCAAAACCTGCATCATCTATTACTGTGAAATAATCCATTAATCTTGAGATTACTTTTAACCCTTTAAAACTCATCTGCCTTTCACATTTCAGATAGCCTTAGCAAGTCAAATGTTATGATATTTTTAGTTGGTTAAATTCCTTATATGTCTCTTCATATTTCACCAAAGTGCATCCTGCTTGCAATGGCACACAAGAACTTCAAAAACTGACATCATAGTCCATCATTAGTTGCTTAATAATTTTCAACCCAGTAATACCAAACTGCTTATGGCCTTGTATAAATTTTACTTATGATCCCATGTCCTAGTTATTCTAGGTTTCTGTCTTATATATCTCTTTTCCCTATTAATCAATATCTACTGGTGCTACAGTATCCATCACAAAATTACCTCAAGAAGACATCTCTGAGCCCTCTCTACTTATGTGATCCTTCTTATCCTTCTGTAGCATTTAGAATGTGACTTTTTCTTACCGTCTGTCATAATAAATTGCACTTTTTAAAAATTAATGTTCTTTCCTTAAAGTCCTTGGAGACTGGAATCTTGTTTAATTTTCTTCTTAACCCCAACACTCGTAATATTGATTCACAGAATAAATTATCAACAAATAGTCATCAAAATGAATATTTAAAAATAGCTGCTGAACCCACTTCCTATATGGCTGGGGTCCAATTTTAGTCTTTCCAGATAAGCTCCTACCACAGACTTACATAACAATATAAATTCACATAAGTCTTGGACAATTACAAAAGTAAAACTACTTGAAGATACTAGAGAATGAACAAACGCAGGCACATTCTCGAGGGGAGTCAAAACTTGGAAGAAGAGTAAGGCATTGGGTGACTGATCACATTTTTTGTATTTATCTTAAGAGAAGGCTATGGTTGGAGGCACAAGTGGTGGCTAAAACTTTGATTTAAAACTCACAGACTTTCTAGCATTAAGAATCAGATAGGCAGAAATTGGTGTAATCTAAACTGTGGAAAGTTAGTTGGGAGCATTCTCAGATAATTCTTCTGCTCCATTCCTTCTTTCCTCCCCTTCTAGAAATCCGGTTACACATAAAGTAGAACTTTTAACTATGTTACATATGTGTCTTATACTCTTTTCTGGATTTTTCATCATTTTTTTCCTTTTCTTTTTCAGTTTGTATATTTTTCAGTTGTCCTCTTACTTTTCCATTTTCTAGTGAACAATTCAGCTGTGTCCAACTTACCGTAAAATGTGTTATTTTGTTTTTAATGTTAGTTATTGTATATTTCACTCCAAGAAGTCATCAGAAAGATAGTTAAATTAGGGTCAATGCACCTCAATCCAAATGCTTATTTTCAGAATTTGTCAAGTCTCTTTCCTGTTTGCTCTTAACTTGATGAATTAGCCTATCAGAGCTTTAATTGAGAGTGTGGAATGTACACCTATACTCTTCCTTCTAGATAGTGCCTAATTCTAATTTTTATCTCCTCAGAAACAAGAATTCTGATAGTTTCATTGAACCATTCAACATTTTAACAGCAGATGCTTTCTGCTTGAACAGCCTAGGAATCTGGAAACACATCAATGGGAAAAGTGTTGCAAAAAGTCAGGCTGATTTCTTACTGAGAATTTAGCCCTTCAAGTCTGGCTGCCTTGGCTTCCCTGAATCCAATATTTCTCTCTCCAGTCCTGTAAACTGCTGAAATCTCTGATTTTCTCAGATATTCCTCAGGTTTCTGCTAGTAATTTCAGTCTTTCTCCCTATGCCGCATATTAGCAAATATCTTGCTGGAAAAGCAAAGTGCCAGGTTCACCACAATGATGTTTTGTTCTCTCTAGGACCGTGGTCCCTCCAATCTCAGCTAATTTTATGGCTCTCTAATGTCTTCAAGCGAACTTTTTTTTACCCCATTACACTAATCTTTGGTGGGAATTTGCTCTGCTGCAAATTAGACTATTTTATCTAGAGATGACACTATTTTTCATAAATAGGAAATAAATTACAAACTGAAGTTACATTAATGCATAATAAATCATTTACTTTTATAATTTCCTATTTACTAAAATTATTGCTTATTTTTCTACCCCTTTTTATTATAAAAAAGTGAGCTCTATAACCCTAGGATAATTATTATCTAATTTTCTTTCCTGTTTAGCTAACTTATAACATGTATACAATATTTTACTTATACAGAAGTATGTGATATTTCCATTTCTTAAAGTATAAATGGATTAAAAATTAATTGGGTATTAGAAAATAAGCTAATTCTTTTCATTATTTCAAAGTTCTGTCCATTTAATTTTATATGAATAGGATAAAAACAAATTATTTCATGCTTCCATGCATGTCTTTCTATTAATATTTATATTATATGTATATCAATATTTATAATACTGATACCACACTTTGTTTTTGTAAAAGCTACATATTTTTTCAGAGAGGGAGAGAGTGGAAGGTAGAGAAGAAAATTTTTTTTCTATTTACCAGGAACAGTTATGAGTCATGTATATGTATTATTTATTTCACATAATCTTTGCAACACAATATGTTGGGTACTATTATTACTGCCATTTTATAGAGAAGAAAATGAAGATCTAGAAAGGTTAAATAATTGTAAATTCCTCAAGATGACACATAAGTGGCAAAAATTAAATTTCAGTCCACTATATGACTCTGAACATTTAAAAATCACTATAATATAGCAATCTACAAATCTATAGATTCATGCACATGCATCTATAGAGTTATGAAATAAGGAAGAGATTCATTTAGAATATAATATATGCATAAAACCATCCTTGTTTTAAAAGAAATGTGAAGTTTTGCAAAGAACTGTAAAAAAATTGTAATCACATGCGGTTTCCTACTGAAAATCTTTACACCATCAAAGTTAAGAAAAATGCCTTCATAGAATTAGCAATGAATTAAAAGAATCTATAATCGTGTTTTCTGAACATTTTTTCTGTTAATTTGAATATCTTTGTGTGTTTTTATGAAACTGGATTGTTTTTAATACCTGAAAATAATCCACTTTTTTAGTATTCTATTTTTTATCTGGGTTATTGAAATAATTCCTGGGAAAACCTTCACTATAATATCAGAAACAGTACATTAACTATTTAACATCCTTGTCTTACAACCTATTATGTTCAATATTAAAGAAAATAATCTCAAACTAATCAATTAATTTTAAATATAGCATTTTCTTTACATGTTAGCAGTATCATTATTAATTAACATCATAAATAAATAATGTTTAAACATGAGCATGTCATTGTTATTTCAAGATTTAGACCCATTTTTCAATCAAGTTGTTTCAAAGACATTTTTAAATCCATCAAACTTCTAATTCTCTTTTCCAAGACCAAAATTGTAAGTTATTTACATATGTACTTATTGTATATCTTGGATGATTATGGAAAGAACAATTTTAGAATTTTCTAACATGAAATTTTAATAACAGAAAATCTCAAGAAATATAAATATTTATCTTTGTCCAGACTGTTTCCAAATTGCCTCTTATACATACATGGCAATGATAGAAATATATTTATAAAATGATAATTCTATGTTTCATCTTTAACATTGTTATGAGATCAGCTGAGCTTGGAGAAACAGCTGAGCTGCCAGGTGTCAGAGTAGCCAATTGTTCCTATAACAGTTAAAAATGGAAGAGTTAAGTCTTTAATCACTTACTTCGATGGTATAAGCAAGAGTCTAAAACTGGAGAAAGCACTGACTCCCCCAGTTCCATTTCCCCCTGTGAAACAGTGCACCAATGGAGGGTCAAGTGGGTCAGCACAGGTACAGAGGGGAGGGGTTTCTCATTAATGAAGGAGCCCCAAGCAAAGGCTCTGGCAGTTTTTGGATACTGCGGTGGGGGAGAGGGTGAGAAAAGAGAGCTAGGAGTGAAAAATGACTGGATACTGAGTCAGGGTCGGGCAAAATATCTTCAAGGTCCCTTCCCACCCTCGCACCCTTTCTCACACACACAGAGGTAGGCGTAGGCAGAGGAGGCTGAAGCCATCAGCCCAGGGACTCAGATAAGAGATCTAGAAAGGAAAATGCCAAGCGGAGTACAAATACACAGAGAGCACGGCCGGCATGAGGGCCTGACTCCTTGACTGCAGCTCAGTTTCAGAGACTGCAGTGCTCTGACTGTGCACCAAATTTGGGAGGGCACCTTTCCTGCAAGGACTGTCAGGTAGAGTCTTCATAAGTGCATATGGTCAGGCCTGAAAAGCAGGCTTTAAAACATGTAGGATTTTAACCAGGAGCCAGTCTCCTCAAATAGAGTAAATATCAAGTTTTAAAACATTATTTCCTTTTATGATTAACATCAAAACAGAATACCACTTCCCTCACTTTTTCTCCATGTTCTTCACCCCATCAGTGAAGGAGGATCCCTCCCTGCCCTAAATAATGTGACATGTCCAAAGGCAGACACCCGACCCTGGAAGGATGAGATTCACAGCAGTGTATTAGTCACACCTGATGACAGTACATGGGGAGGAGGACTCCGCAGGCCAGGAGCACTCCTCTTGGGAGCAGGGATTGTTGAAGGCAGTCTGTGTTGGAAGGAGAAGGTGAGAAACCCTCAAGACCCATAAGTGATGGTTTAAGTGAATAGTTTTTTTTGTTGTTGTTTTTGTTTTTTTGCGGTACGCAGGCCTCTCGCTGTTGTGGCCTCTCCCGTTGCGGAGCACAGGCTCCGGACGCGCAGGCTCAGCGGCCATGGCTCATGTGCCCAGTCGCTTTGCAGCATGTGGGATCTTCCCGGACCAAGGCACGAACCCGCGTCCCCTGCATCGGCAGGCGGACTCTCAACCACTGCGCCACCAGGGAAGCCCTGTTTGAATAGTTTTGTGGGCTGTCAGGGAAGAATGAGAACCAGATGGAAGGCAGCTTTTCCTGCTCGGAGAGGAGCTAGCTGAGTGAGGACGCTTGCCCAGTAGGTCGGGGCACAGACCAGGGAAACTCTTGATCAGGCTTTGTGGCCCTGTGCAGTTCGAGGTATCAAGGCAGGACTTTAAATTTTAGGTCTGCTTATATTTCTCAGAATTTAATGCAGTAAATTTCCATTTATATATTCCTTTATTTGAGTTCTACATATATTGATGTATTGTGTTTAATTCATTACAAAATATTTCCTTGTGACTTCTTTTCTTTGAACTGTGAGCTATTTAGAAGTATATTCTTTAATTTTCAAATATTAAGTGGATGGTACAGATATATTTTTGTCATTAATTTGACTTTGTGTTCCATATAGAAAACATCTATAACTAAATTAACATTTAGTTAATTTTTTTAAAATTTTGTTGTGATTCGTTTTATATACCAGAATATACTTTATTTTGATGAATGTTCTTATGAAATTGAATAGAATGTACTAGTGTATTGGTGAGTGGATAGCCTATAGACATATGTTAGGAACATTTTCTGGTAGAGTTGTTAAGGTCTTCTATATATTTACTGGTTTCCTCTTTATTGTTTTATCACTTATGAGAGGGTGGTGGTCACTTATGCAACAGTAATTGTGGATTTCTCTATTTTTCCTTCCAATTCTATTATGTTTTTGTCATCATGCATTATGTAGTACTATTATTAAGTCCATGAACACATAGGATTGTTCTATCTTCTTGAAAAGTTGACTCATATGATTTGTGTAATATTCCTCTTTATTCCTGTTATGAAGAATCATTTGTATGTTAATATAGTCACTGCAGTTATTCTTCTTTAGCATTTGAATGGTGTATTATCTTCAATTAAAGTTTTTTCTTGTAGGTTGTGTATATTTGGATCTAACTTTTATATCTAATTTGACAGTATTATAATTTATACCTCTCTGCTCAAATTCTTCATCTCCTCATACATGTTGCCTGGCTTTTATACTACATAATCATAACTATGTTAAGGTAACCATGCCTTAGAATTCCAATGTCGGGATAATCACTGGTTCTGCTTCTGTTAATAGCTTCTCTTAATAAGAGATTACTTTCCCTTGCTATTTTGTGTATCATAAATTTTAATTGGATGACAAACTTTGTGTGTAGGCGAAGAAAAGAAACCAAAGTGAATAGTATTTATGCCTGGAAATGGGCTTGCATTTTCCTAATTTCAAGTTGGTATAGTCCATGTAGTCTGGAGTTGAGTTGGATTTGTTTTATCATTGCTATAGTTATTTTCAGTGCATAACAGACTTCTAATTCTATCAGCAAGGGGCTGATTTCCACCTTATTTTTATTGTCGGGCCTAACATGTTTAAGGATTTTTCTCAGTTTTTCTGTTCCACAGTCAGCACTCTATACAGGTGTCCCCCATATCCAGAAGTAGAACATTCCTATGAAACTTTTCAAAAGCAGAAGCAGAAGCAGAAGGTGAAGAAGCAATTACATTAGGGCACATCTTGTAAAAGAATGCACAAAATAAATCGAGATAAATCACAGATGCTCACAGACACAGTTCAAAGCTATGGCAACTTGATGCTGAGATGCTGAGTTTAGTTCCCAGGGAAGGACTTGGCTATACCACTCTCACTGCTGCTCAAGGTGCAAGCTGCAAAACAAACTGAAAGCTATTTTCACTTTTCACCTTTTTCTGTATAAGCCAAAATTCTCTTCAGATTCTTTCAGTTGGTGAAAACAGGTACTAATGGAAGTCCTTGTAAAAGCAAAGTGAAATAAAGTGAATTTTCAAAAAGAGGGGCATACCTATACATGCATTGCAGCAAAGGGCTATTCCTCAGGAGTGTTACTCCTTGTTATTTGGTGCAAGACTCGCAGGAAAGGCCAAAACGTTCTCTGATTCACTGCTGCTGCCTTAATCTCAAGCATGCTCCATGTTCTTGGGACCCATGCGTAGAATTGTCTCAGCATTGCTTTTCCTCCTCTCCCATGTCAGTCAGTCTCTGCTTTGTAACTCTGGGTGGTCTTGGGCAGAAGGATTTTGCTAAAGCTCTTTCAGTGGTAGCAGATCTCTACTTTGTATCAGTACAAGATTCCAGGCCCAGATGTGTTTTCTGCTTCTTTCTAGGAGTATATGGCTTTTACTTCTCCTCCTCGCCTGGTTGGTATTGTGCCTTTGTCTGGAATTACTGGCAGAGAGATGTGTTCCTGCCGCCTCAGTGGAAGGCTGCTAATTTTTGTTACTGAGTAAAATGATCTTTTGCCACATGCTATGCATGAAATCCTTAATTTGATATTTTAAATTAACTTTGGCATATTGTACTTTCTTCTTTGTTTTCCTTATGCTTATATCAGTTATTTTAGTTTTACAACAACTATGGTTACATGATAGTATGATACTAGACATTTATTTTTCTGTGACCCTTTTTGGGCATTTAATAATAATATGTCCTTGAATGATTTCCCTGTCTGGGCAAATAAGTAAATATGCACAATATTCCATTATGATGCTCCACTGTAGTCCATAGCCCAATGTACAATATGTCATTTAATTACTCTCATATTGATGGAGATATATTTTTTCCATTTCTTTTTTATTTTTTCCATTTCTTTTTTATAATACTGAAGGAAGCATTTTTACACATATGTCTTTGAACAAAAGGGAAAATTGTACTATAGAATACACACTTAGAAATGTAGTATTGGGCTTCCCTGGTGGCGCGGTGGTTGAGAGTCCGTAAAAAAAAAAAAAAAAAAAAAAAAAAAAAGAAATGTAGTATTGGGTAAAAGGGACAGTAAGCTTTCCTCATGCTGTTCTTTCCAGTTCAGTTATAAGATATGTGAACTCAGCATGTTAAATGATCCCACTAAGGGGATTACAAAAAATATTTTTTATCATAAATGTTTGAATATTTACTTTGATAAGCTAAATGAATCTAAGGAAGTCTACTTTTGTCCAAAAGGAAGTAATTTACGTTAATAATTAAAATAATGCTTAGATTTTTTTTATAGCTCTATAAGTTTATTGAATGTGACAAAAAACTAAAATAAATCACTCATTAGTAACTATAATACAATTACAAGCAAAAATGCTTTCCATGATTTTATAGCCCAGAATTAAGAGTAATTTAATATTAAAGATTAAAACTATTTCTATGTGTTTTACATTTAAATATTATAAATATAAATAAATCAATGTGACCCTTTTTATTTCTTCCATAAAATGTAAAGATTGAATAATGTTTCATCATTTTCAGCAATTATTGTCTCTTGCTTACTATCTAGTTCTTTCCTATGCTTAATAAATAGGTGTATTCAGGCAAGAGGAGTAAATATTAGATAGTAAGACCATTCTGTATGTCAAGGTTCTCCAGACAAACAGAGTCAATAGGATATATAGAGATTATATAAGAGGAAACCTATTGTAGGAACTGGCTCACATGGTTATGGAGGCCAACAAGTACTGCAATCTGCTGTCTTCAAGCTAGAGAATCAGGAAAGCCTGGGTGTAAATCAGTAGTGTCCGAAAACCTGAGAATCTAGAGGCCTATGGTATAAGTCTTGGACTGAGTCAGTAGTAAGGGAAGAATGTTAAATTGACTGTTGTTTTGACCCCCATAGCTAAATGGATAATAGAGTTGACATACTACACACTTGCACTTTCTCATCTTGTACATATCAGAGAAGATTCTCCCATTCAGTGATGGCTGCATGTAGAGATTCTAAAACATGTAGATTGCTCTACAACCTTACTTTCCATCCTCTCCCAGGTAGCCTAGAAGAAATAAGAGATAATCACAGGAGGAGAAAGACAAAACTTTAAAGAATTAATTGCAGCTTTGGTAATGAGAAGCCATTTTTCAGAACAAAGGTGTTACTTTCCTAATGTACCCACCAAGTATACTTCTTTTGAACCAGCTGAATGCATGCCACATGCAGACCTTGTGAGTCTCCAACCATATCCACATTTTGTGTTGGGTCACTTTAGATTTTACAAATAACAAAGTGGGCCCGCCAAGCTTTGTTTGTCAAGTAGAAAATGTATTTTCAAGAGAGCAACTGACTTGGCACCATTTTAGATTCACATAAAAAGTGAAAGCTACCCCTTTGGGGGAATCCTTATCTATCACTTCACTGCCTTAAGCAAAACTGCTGCCTCAGTGAGGGCTTCCATTCACAGAAATTTCCCTAAATGCCTGGGCCTGGTTCACTGATTGCTCATCTACGTTGAAATATGATGGTGTGCATTGTACTGCTGTGGAAAACCATCTGTGCAAAATCAGCACCCGCTATGTATAACCAAAAGCCAATATGGTATCTCCAGTCAGTTGGCAGAAGTTAAAAAAGTGCTCATAGCCAAGCCAATACTTTCCTTAATGAACTTTGGGATATTTTTATTATCTTCTGGGCTCTTGCCTAAAGCTTAGTTGTCTGGTATGCCATTCGGGAAACTATAGACTGGCAAATTAAAAACATTTCTCTTTGAAGCTGTAAACTGTAGGAAAAAATCCCTGCTACCAACCAGAAAGTCTGGGTCACAAATGTAAATACCCCTTGTAAGGACATGTTTTCTGATGGGACCGTAGAATCAAGCCTCCCTCCAACTAAAGAAATTCCTATTGGAAAAAACCCAATAATCATAAATGACACTTTCATTCTGGGGGTACTATTTGTACCACTAGGACTATACTTCTTGTGTAGAAGCCTGGGACAAATTTTTCTGCTCCCAAGACCATAGGAGATTGTACATTATTGTGGTCATAAAACACCTTAATATTTTTAAGGAACTGCTATCAGTAGTCCTAAGACTCCTCCACAAATTTTTTCAACATGAGGTGAGCCTTAGCTACTTGGGGAAACTCCCTGGAGTGATAACCGACTCATAATTTATGCAAATTCTGTGGGAGTTTATTGCTATAATAGAATCATCCAACTAGAAAAAGTGGTAAGAATTTTTCCCTGACGTTAGCTTACATTACCAATGATACCACCATGGCCTTGGAAGGCATTCCACTCAGCCTAATTCACTAGTCAGAGTGGTTATGGATCACAGACTTATCCTATACTTCCCCCTTGCAGGTCAAGGAAGAGTCAGTGCAATCAATAATAAATCCTGATGTACCTGGATTATTGCCTTGGGGCAAATGGAAGGTCAAAGCACATAAAAGAAAGTCTTCCAGTTTTCCAAGGTAGGCTCAATGATTCATGTAATTGTTTTTTGTTTGTTTGTTTTTTTCCATCTGGTTGAGCATGGAATCCTAGAGGGCACGGTAGAGGAAAATACTGTTTGTTGGTGATATTGGCTGAATGTGTACCCCCCCAAATTCATATATATTGAAATACTATGTTCAGTGTGATGGTATTAGGAAGTGAGCTATCATGAATGAGATTAATGCCCTTATAAAAAAGGCCTGAGAGAGAGCTCCCTAGCTCTTCCTCCATGTGAGGATACAATGAGAAGTCTGAAACCTAGAAGAGGGCCCTCACCTGACTATGCTGGAACCCTGGTCTTAGACTTCCAGCCTCCAGAACTGTAAGAAATAAGTTTCTGTTGCTTATAAGTCACTTAGGCTGTGGTATTTTGTTATAGCAACCAAGACAGGCTAAGACAAGTGGTTCTTGGAGTCCTATTGATAGAAGCCCAAGTTAAATCCTATATGAGACAAGTTGAAAGGATTTGATTCCAGCTTCTGTTGGTCAGATTAATTAGAGTAGTCAACAGAGTAGCTTACTAATGTGAAAATTTTCCAGGGAGCAAGACAGCATATGACTCTGTGAGTTACTGGGAGGAAGTCCACCATGAACTTCCTGTGCTCATATAGGTTTTTCTGTATACATTGGGATCAGAAGGCCCTGACTGCTTTGTAACCTGGACCATTTTTCAAGATCTTTTATGCAGATTAGGTTTCAGAGAGATAAAGTAATGTCTCAACGCAGAGAACAGTCTTGCTTCCTGCATGTCGTAATATCAGTGGGTTTCTTATGCTCGGAGTCAGTCTCCTATGCTACAGACCAGTGCATGTACCCGCTATGGTTGGCCCTCCATGTTGCCCTGTGGGACTTAGAATTTAGGGATCCAGAGCAACTACACTGAGCTGATATGGTTACTTTTTTCTTGATCCAGGAATCTGGCATCTTTTTTCAGCATCCACATAACTGTGACTGGGTTACATATTAGTATTTAAATAGGGCAAAATCAATTCCCTTGCACACAGGAGTTACCAGTTTGAAAATCATCAATCTCTTCTCTTACAGTATCTACATACTTCTGTGCATTCATGTACAATAAATAATTTATAAAATTTAAACTTAAACCAATTATATAGGTAGGTTTTTAGGATAAAATGAGAGGAAATTAAATATATGATATAGATTATGTTTATTATAGTTCAGTGTTTAAAAAAAAGTTTCAAGATTTTAATTCTCCCAGAAAGAAGAAAAGTACTAGTGGTTATGAGATCTTATGACAGATTCTGTCTCAGCAGTTCACCTTCTATCATTTTAAATTCTACACATACACATTTTTTTACAAAGTGAAGACTAAATTTCTCATTGTTTGTTGCCTTATTAAATGTATTAATTTGTCAGAAGAGAAAAAAGATATGATGAAAGCAAAATGACTTTAAATACCATTGCTCAGGTAATACTTGTGGATAAAAATTAACAAACATACATAAATGAATCCCCTTTCTTCAAAGCAGAGTAAAATTATTTTACTCTTTTCAAAACAATACACCTAAATATGAAGTTTTATAGCACTTACTATGTGTTATGTTTATACTAAAACATATTCCTCATTATATATTTTATATATCACTTTATTCCTTTTATCCTTTGTATTGTTTATTACATTTAAACTAAATCTCTAACAATGTCAGCCTCTATCAAATTACATCTGATTCAAAACATACGTTAATTAACTTTTATTTGTATCAACATGTTGCTTCTTAAGGTGCAAAATAACAGTGCAAAACTGTACAGATAGCAATGAACAGATCTAAAAGGAAGTTAAGAAAATGATTTCATTTGCAATCAATTAAAAATAATAAAATATTTAAGACAAAACAAGTGCAAAACTTAAACTCTGAAAACTACATAATGTGATTAAAAGAAATTAAAGAAGATTTAAATAAATGGGAAGGCATCCATGTTCATGGATCTGAATACTTAATGCTGTTAAGATAGTAATACTCCCCAAATTAATTTACAGATTCAGTGCACTCCCTATCAGAATCCCCACTAGTTTCATTGTAGAAATTGGCAAGCTGATTCTAAAATTAATAGTGAAATTCAATGGATACAAAATAGCCAGAACAATCTTGACAAAGAAGAATAGAATTCTTGAATCACACTCCTGCTTTCAAAACTTACTGCAAAGGAACAGTAAGAAAGACAGTGTGGTACGGGCATAGGATAGACATATAAATCAATGAAATAGAACTGAGAGTATAGAAATAAAGACATGTATCTATGGTCAATAGATTATTTGCAAGGGGGACAAGACATTCAGTAGGAAAAGAATAATATTTTCAAGAAGTGGTGCTGAGACAATTAGATAACCACATGCGAAAGAATGAAGTGTGCAGGTTAGAGGGTATATATGTGAACTTAGTCTTTCTGCTCAGCTTTTCTGTAAACCTAAAGTAGCTCTAAAATTAGTCTGTGAATTTTATGAAATGGGCCAAAGATCTGAATAGACATTTCTCACTAAAAGATATACAAATATATCTTTATATATACATATAAAGATGCTCAACGTCATTAGTCAACAGGGAAACACAAATTCAAACCACAGTGATACCACTAGGCATCCACTAGGATGTCTAGAATCAAAAAGTCAGATAATGTCAAGTGTTAGAAGTAGATAAGTTGGAGCTTTCATACACTCCTGGCGTATGTAATGTAAAATATCACAACCACTTTGTAAAACAGTCCAGTAGTTCTTCAAACAATTAAACAGTTACCATATTTCCAAGCAATTCCCCTTCTAGATATCTCCACATAAAACCTTGTAAACAAATGTTTATAGTAGCATTATTCATAATAGCCAAAGCTGGAAACACTCCAAAATACATGTGAACTAACAAATAGATAAACAAAATGTGGTATATCCAAATAATGGAATATCATTTAGCCATACAAAATTAAGGAAGTACTTATACATGATACAATATGGATTAACCTTGAGAACATTACAGTAAGTCTCCTACATAGGAACTAGTTCCGTTCCAAGAGTGTGTTCGTAAGTCCAGTTTGTTCGTTAAGTCCAACAAAGTTAGCCTAGGTACCCAACTATCACAATCAGCTATATAGTACTGTGCTATAATAGGTTTATAGTACTTTTCACACAATAATACATAAAAACAATCAAACACAAAAAATAAAGAAAACATTTTAAATCTTACAGTATAGTACCTTGAGAATTACAGTAGTATAGTACAATAGCTGGCATACAGGGTCTGGCATCCAGTGAGCAGGCAAGAAGAGTTACTGACTGGAAGAGGGGAAGGAAGTGAGAGGTGGTAGAGCTGAAGGATCATCAGCAATAGGAGACGGAGGGTAAGCTGCAATTTCACTCACGGCTGACGTGGATGGAACGCACGTTCGCATTCTTGAAAGTTCGCAACTTGAAGGCTCGTATGTAGGGGACTTACTGTATGCTATGAAAAAAGCTAGCTTCAAAAGACCACATATGTGATTCCATTCATAGGAAAGGAGTATTGAGGGGGAGATAACTAAATTGGGAAAGGTATCCTTTTGGGGTGATAAAAATATTCCATAATTGATTGTGATGATGGCTGCACAACTCTGTGAATATAACTTTTAAAACTGAACTGTAAACTTTAAATGGATGAATTGTATGGTATGTCAATTATAGTTCAGTAAAGGTTTACAAATATACAGGGTAAAAATATACAGGGAAACACAGTAACTTGTGCTAACATAATGGTTAACATCACGGACTCCAGAGCATGATGATCTCTGTTCGTAAGTCAGCTGTGCTATTTACTAAATCTAATCTTTCTGTGTCTGAGTTTGGAAATATCAAGGCAGCATTAATTCTTTTCTTAAGAGACTTATTTGTGTGGTATGTGTGTGTGTGTGTGTGTGTGTGTGTGTGTGTGTAAATACATGCAAAACACTTAAGACAATGTGTGCCACATAGTAAATTGCATAAATATTTGCTTTAATGTTGTTACTAGTTATTCAACAGAGGAGTTTCTGAGTTTTGGGAACTGAATTGCTCTTTTTTATTGGAGTATAATTACTTTACAACGTTGTATTAGTTCCTTTTTGATAGGCCCTCTTTTGAGAAGGTAAGAGGTGATATTAATAAATACCAAGCAAATTTTTCCATTATGAAAGAACAACAATGTGTGTTGAGCAGGGGTTTTGAAAAGTACCAGGGAAATTTGGAATGAATTTTTTTTTCATTTTAATTGCCTCAGTTGCCCATCTTTGTTGTAAAGATATCCAGTAGGCAAGGTATTTCTCCTGCATTCTCTAATTATTTTTGGGAATAATCTGTTTAATGTAATTTGCTAGCTTGCATCAGTTTAAACTCACCAGGTGGGAACGCTTCCTTTTTAGACTATTTAGCTGTAATATGTAAATCTGCTCTCCTTTGTCAGGACAAATATATAGCACATTGGTACAACCAATAAAACAATTTCAAAAAGTGTAAATGTTGATCATAAGTAACCTAATAAAACAGAATGAAAAAAATCCATGTTGACCTCCTCTCTGGTCCCAACCAGATATCTCAGTAAGCACCACTTTAATTCATCATGCTGTCACCAGGTAACAATGAAACCCCAACCCGTTTCTATATTCTGTTCAACCTTGGTATCTATGAATGCATTTATTGCTTAGAAAAATATACATCATACCTGATACTATTGTCTTTGAATTGCCAAATTATTTATGATTAAACTATGAAAGCTATATTCAGACAGTCATAAAGATCAGGCACAAACCTCCAAAGAAGGGAATTTAGAAGTGAAGCAGAGATTTAATTCTTCAATTACTCTTTTATGCCTCTCTATTACATCACATAATGAAAAAATGACAAATCAATATTTGACTGTCTCTTACTATAAACAAAGAAAATATCATTTAAAATTATGCTGGCTAACTCTTCCTCCTCACAAAAGACTGATATGGTTTTTTAAAAACATATGTTTCAAAAAAGCAAAAAAAATTTGTTTTTATTTATTTTTCTTGCAACTACGTAGTGATTAGAAATGCTGTATGAATTATGATGGTACAAAAATTAAGACATGTTAACCAATTAAAAAATATTTTTACATCTCAGTAAGCAATATTTTGGAGAGGAATACAAATTTCTAAAACAGTAGTCCTCTGTCTTTTTTTTGTGGTTGATAGGAGAGAATTTTTAGAACCTTTGGCAATCTGATTAAAATTGTGGACTCATTCACTTAAAAAAAATGATCATATACATGTAACCCTCAACTGTGATATGGAGCAATATCTGCTACCCCAGGAAGTTATCAAGTCAGTCTTTGTCTGCTGCCTCTACTTTTACTCCCTAGCAAAACTACATGGTAAACAAAGTATTGCAGAGAAAGAAATAGTGGAGAGCTGTTCTTTGATAGACAATTTTAAAGTAGAAGGTGGGCCCTCATATTTTAATAAAAATGGTAATAGCCATTATTAGTAGCAAGCTAAATTGCTAATATATCATCCTGTATTTAAATGTCTTAATTTTAAAATTTTATAATATTCATTAATATTTCTAAGACTTTGTTTTCTAAATAATGTGTGGATTCAACTTCATGATATATTCAAAATATTTGCAACACCTATCTAGTCCATTGCTCAAGGTAATATTTTCAAGAGGTAGTGGTGTAGCAGGAAAATAGAGATGCACATAGAATATGAATTGGTTTGAATCATTTTAACCATTTATTATGCAAGTAAACAAAGGAGAATCCCTTCTTCTAGAAGCCAGGCTTCATGTCTAGAATGGATGTCATTTGCTTCTGTTGTACATATTGTGAAGCATGGAGACAGAGAGTGACCTGGCACATTGGATCATGAATTTCTGAACCTTGTTTTGTTGCCAAAATTTCTTTACCCTCCTCTTATGTGGACTACAAAGTAAACATATACAAAGAGGCGACTTTACTATTATTGAACTTTCCTTTTGTTTCTTTTCCCCATCTCTGTAGCCCAATTTCAGTGTACTTCTCCAAAGGTAGAGACAAACTTGAACAAGGAAATTAATTCCAGGGCTTATGTCATTGGATGGGGCAACTTCTGGGTGGAATCACCCCAGGCTCTTCTCATGCAAATAGCATGGACAAATAAGAGAGAAAATTCTCAAGGAGACAAAACTGCAAGTGTGAATAAAAAAAGAGAAACTCTGCCTGTATTATGGTCTAATAAATATCCTTAATATTCGGTAACATTATTTGTTCATATAGTTGGAGAAAAAAATCAAGGAAAGAGAGTACTAAAATTACCCCGACGGCAAATAAGTATACTTTCTCTCATTAATAATAATAAACTATTAATAATTAACTAGAGAGAGTTAACTAGATTTATCAAGCCCTTCAGGAACAAAGACCTACAGTTTCAGAAACCTCTATCCAGGCCTTTGTACTAATTTGTCAACAGTGATAACAACATGTTGGCTCATGAAGGCTTATATGCATGTCTCTTCTTTGTTATAACCAGAAGCTTCTTAAATTGAACATAAGGCATTAATTAATTTCACCTTAAGACCTCATGTTTCAGTAGAGAAGTGAGTCAAAAAGTTATTTCTGATTGGGATTGACATATATACACTAATATGTATAAAATAGATAACTAGTAAGAACCTGCTGTATAGCACAGGGAACTCCACTTCGCTGTACAGTAGAAACTAACAACATTGTAAAACTATACTCCAATTAAAAAAAAAAGTTATTTCTGATCTGAATCTTACAGTGTTATATTGTCCAATCAAGCTCAAAGAAAACTGTATGATACCACAACTTTGATTCAATGGAATTTAATAATGTAAAACCTCACTATTAAGTCAATTGTTTTACCCAGAAAAAAATTACATCTCCAGAAAATAATTTTTTCAGTACAATTTCTTGGTCCTTCTTAAACATTTTTTTATATCCAGCAGCCACAAAATATACAAGTCTCGTTTGTGTGTCCCGTTTGGTTAGATGGATCACAATTCCTTAATCCCATTTTTAAATGGTAAACTACTGAGACTTCATCTAACTGCTCGGCTAGATTCTTAAAAAAATATATGTGTAGGAAACACAAACCCTGACAATAAAAGTGTGTGTAAAGATGCTAGTGATGGTAGATGATTTCCAGGCCACTGTATATTTCCCAGGTTAGCTTAAATTGTGCAGAGTCCTTTTTTTTTTTTTTTCTACGCTGAGGTAAGCCTAAGTAAGAGTCTTATTTAATCTTTTTTTCTAAACCCACAGACTTTTACAATTCTAATATCCACCCCGCCACAAAAATAGATAAGTACAAAAAGAAAACCACATGAAAAAGTTCTACATAGTCACTGGACAGGGTGACTATCTTAGGGTGAAGCTATTTTTGTTGTTGATTTGGTTGTTTGTTTGGTGGTTGTTTTTTTCACTGTTCACAGAATTTCATACTAAGGAGGCTTTGGCTAGGAAGGATTGTCATCCCCTGACCATATTATTATAACTGTGCAGGGAGTTGTGAAAGAGAGAGAGAGAGAGAGAGAGAGAGAGATGTTTCTTAGAAACCTAACACCTAATAGTGCTGTTACCAAGTGAACATTCCACTGACTATTTCTAAAGCCTTTATCAAGATTACTGAAAAGCTCTTTCTTCTGTCTCAAAATTCTGTTCATTAATTGTTGAAAAATATTACTCTGTATCCCTAGACGGTTCATGTCTGTCATGCTTTTTCTCTTGGTCCCCTAGAGAGGTTCTGAAATGCATCAGAAAGTATAGTAATTCAGTTAAAGTTACCTCGTGCCACACTAGTCACAAAAAAGAAGTCTTCTGCCTCCCATTTCTCAACTCTAATGGTTTAGTTACCTTATGCAACCAACATCATGGTTATATAATAAGCATCAGTTAAAACATAGCTGACATTAACTCCACACCTGTTAAAAATGGACTTATATATGTCATTATCAAGCTAATATCTTTAACTGAGGAAATATATAGAACTCCAGGACAATTTACCTGTTCTCCCTTTTTTCCTACAAGAAAGTTAAAGGTTAAAAAAAATTTTAATATATGTCTAGCTTCATTTTTTCCCATTCTGCTTGTTTCAAGCAAGTAGTTAATGTTAGATTGGATTATGGGTGCCTTCTTCAGCTTCAGCTTGAACCATCTTCTAACATAATTGATATTGGTGTAGCTACCTAAGGTTTTACCATTTACAAAATATTGCTTGGCAGGCTTTTTGCATTTATTTATTTATTCATTATCTGGAGAGAAGTGCTGAGTTCCAGTTTTCCTTTTAAAACGGGCACTTCATAATGTTACCACAGGGTCAGTAATGCTAATATAACAGATCTAGCTTCTTCTTCCACTTTAGATACAGAGAACAGTGTCATCCATCCCAAGATTTTCTTTCCAAAGCTCTACAAGATTACAAAATGAACAACTAAATACTGAGATTACTTGTATTTAATTTTCACTACCTCCTTTTTTTTATTGTGATTAGAATTTTAACAAGTAGACTTATTCTCTGAATACATCAAAAGACATAGATGATTCCTATAGTTAAAACCAATATAGCAGATGTATAAAGCCTGCCCCTAATTTCACTTATAACCACAATAATATTATTACACCCCTTGACTTTTGAGAACCTAACTATGAAAGCAGTGATCTTAATGTTCACTCTATGTAGGTATGCCAGCTCCATTATGAAACCACATTAACAATGATAATCTTAATCTAGTACATATATATTTAGATTTACTTTTTTCAAATCTCTTTCAATCATCTTATTAACATGGAAATATACAGGTTAATCAACTCTCTAACATAACTACATAGAAAATCTATACACTATGGACATGTAGTTCTTAGAGATTCTCAAAACCTCTGTTGTACTTTATTTACAAAGCATTTAAATTTCATCCCATTTGTTCTGGGAAAAACACAGAAAGTCACATTAATTTTCTCTCTAGTCTTGATTTTTTTTTCACCTTGCTCTAGAACAGACTGTCTCCTCTCTTTGCATTGATCCTCCCAATACAGCTTGGCTTATCTCAAGACCCACACACTCCATTGTCTTTCTTCAAGATTTTCAAGTGCACTGAGAATTATCTTCAGAAAAGAGCTTTGGTATATTTACTTTATATTTCTACTCCACTACCTCATGTGTGTACTTTACTTCTCTACTAACTTTAATTTCTTTGTGAAAAGAGACTTTATTTTTCTTTTAATGCCTCAATGTATTGCCATGCTGAACATCAGAGTGATGGCATTAAATGAGGGATTCCTTCTAATATTCCCTTAAAATTATGTGTACATCCACTCTAAATCATGCTGATGTGCAGTTATTCATTCCTCAAAATTTCCTTATGCGACTTTTACTTATGCAGTACTGTTGGGATCGATCTGGTCTCTCTTTATCAAAGTTTTAAAAATAAAAAGTTTAAAACAATTATGGGTATTTCTTTGATAAGTGATAGACTGCATGAGAGTTTTAGGATAAATCCTCACATGGATACTGATTTATAAGTATTAAAAAATAATGAAAAAAATTGTATGTATAATTTTGCTAATAAATCCATATAAATTAGGGATATGTATGTGTTTTGACATAAATAACAAATGTTCACTAATAATAATCAATGGTGCTTAATGCATTCTTTTAATATTTTGGAAATTTATTTCAATATTCAAATATATCAGCTTTCCCGCTTATATTTTTAAAAGTAATTAAAATTCTAAAGAAAACATTAAATGTAGACATTTAAAATATTTGAGTATTTAAGTTCTCATTTTTCAGAAAGATATGTTATAATTACAAGAAGTTTACAAGAATTATCTTCCTATTAAACAACTCCTAGAAAATACATGTTCCATTAAAGCAAAGATTACGAGATACCCTTCAAATATGTGCTACCACTTTAATAATGTAGAAGTTTATTTTAGAAAGAAACTCATGAAGAAGAGACTTCATTTCCATTTCCCTGTTTTGTTTTGTCTTCCTGTAACAAATACATCCATCATAAGCATTTATATAATTGCCTAGATTTTAGCATCCTCCTTAATAAACACGTCTCGATGAGTAAATACTAAGAAAGGCACACCTTTGCCTGGAATGGCATTACCTATTTGTCTCTAAAATTTCATTGTTATGTTTTTCTTTATCCACTTTTAAAATGTTGACTGTCTTCTGATTGATGTGTGTTGCATTTGGTTTCAAATTGAATTTGTTTACTTTTTAATCAGGTTCTTGAATCTGTAGCTATAGACTGATGCAAAGTTGTTTGGTTACTTGTACTCTTGTGTTCCTTCCTGCAATTACATAGTACATATGACAGCCTATTCTCATGGACATTTTCTTGTACTTTTAAACAAACTATCAGTTGATAATTGATACTCTTTTTTAAAGATATTTTTGTTTCTGATTTATTCATGCTAGATAAAGAATCAAATAATAAATTTGAAGCTAAGGTGTAAAGATTAATATAACAATTAAAAAAAGATAGCTCACAAAATAAAGTTAGGAGGAAATCACTAGGAATAAACCACTCCTAATTAAGGGTAAACATCAAAATAATAAGTGGATTCCTTTGTGATAGCACTGGTTGCTGGATTTTTAATTGAGCTGAAATTGGAAGGGGATTCTGAAATGTGGAAATGTTGAGAAATTTTCTCTGTCTTCTCTATGTCTTTATTCAATCCTTTGGCTTTCACAGCAATTAGCTTTATCTTTTTACCAACTACTAAAGACATTAACACATTAAGAAATATCCACATCTATATCTTATTTTGTGCTATATTGCGAAGCTAAAAGGTCTTAGCTACTTAAAAGGCTGATCATGGGACCAAAAAATTCTTCTGTTTCACAAAACAGAAATTAAAAAAATAAGTTGACAAATAAAGTTTAGCCCAAATGACCATAAACAGTAACAGGCTTTGTGGGAAAAAAAATGTTAAATTCAAAATCCAAAACTGTTGTGGAAAAGTCTGAAGTCCATACTTATTTATATAATAAGGAGGTTTTTTGTATCAAAGTTCTTAATTGCCAGAAATAAAAGCTCACTCTGACTATCTTAAGCAGAAATAGAATTTATTGGAACACTCAAAATAAGTTAGAGAATCAGCTTGTGAACTGGGCAGAAACCATGGAAAGGAGGATTGATAAAGAAACAGGAAGCAGAAAGAACCTGGCCAACATTACACCACCCTAACTTGAGGACATCATTAATAATACTTGTGCAAATGAAAACCTCAGCATCCCTTTCCTTTTGCCTCACTTGCTCTGGGAGAGCATTGCCTGGCTCTGGCTAGGTCATGTTTCTGTCCTCTGGATAAGACAATAAAGTTATTTCCAGATCTCCTTGGCCTCTGTGATGGCAAATAGAAAGCATACACTGAAACAACACAGACCAATGATGCTAGAGCAAAATTAAAAATTATATGTTTAGAAAGTGTCTATAAATTATTTTCTTACTGATGATTTCATTGTAGAATGTTTACATATAAATAAAGTCTTTGAAAATTCCTTGGGCAGTAATAACTCTAAATGCCCTTTGAGTCTGACTGTGGAGGTGAGTATTGTTTATCCTAGTTAAACGTGCACTGTGTCACAAAGTAGATCCTAGAAGCCATACCCTGAAGGAAGAATGTAGTCAATATTGGGTATAGTGACTACAACATGACTGATCATCACTTCGTTCTCACTTCCAGGACAGCAAATAAAGAGCTATTTTTCTGTGATTCTGATAGTTCAACCTTTATCTCACCTCATTTCCAGAAACCAAATTTCTTATTTAAAGTATATCATGTCAGAATGAATAACTGAAACAATGAATGAATAACTGAATCAATAAAAAATTGAATAAAAAAACGCTAAAGAATACTATGCCAGCTGGTCTTAATTGTCTCTCTCTTTTTCTTTTTTTCTTCATCATCTCATGTTTATTAACTTTGGAGCAGTTGAACAATACTTATGCATTTGTAAACTTTAGAGGTAATGTCATTCAAAAAAGCTTTTGATACTTCTTCCTTTTAGAGAAAGTTATCTTTTTATAATTTGTTTTCTTTTTATAATTTTCTTTAAGAAGTTTAATTCCCTAAAGATATCTGTAGATTAAAGGTAGAATTCACTAGATATTTTGTGTGTGTGTGTGTGTAGTGAGGAATTAATTTCCCCCATGAAAAACTGGTTATATAATTAATGCCAGAACTCAGAAATCCATATTCACAGTTTGCTCTATGAAGCTTCTCACAGGAACAAAGAGAAATAAAAAGTAATCTATTTCTTTGAAGCTAAATGAAAAGTCCCTTCAAGCTGGTGACTTTCAACGAAATATAGCTGGATTTAGTAATACATAATGTGTTGTACAAATAGATAAGATGACTCATCATGTTCTTAACAGAAATTACGTCTTGTTTTTTCAGCATCTTTATTGCAGTATAGTTGCTTTATAATGTTGTGTTAGTTTCTGCTGTATAACAAAGTGAATAGCTATATGTATACATATATCCCCATATCCCCTCTCTCTTGCATCTCCCTCCCACCCTCCCTATCCCACCCCCTAGGTGGTCAACAAAGCGCCAAAGTGATCTCCCTGTGCTATGCAGCTGCTTCCCGCTAGCTATCTATTTTATATTTGGTAGTGTATATATGTCAGTGCTACTCTTCTGCTTCGTCCCAGCTTACTCTTCCCCCTCCCCTTGTCCTCAAGTCCATTCTCTACCACTGCGTATTTATTCCTTTCCTGTCCCTAGGTTCATCAGAACAATTTTTTTTCTATTCCATATAAATGTGTTAGCATACAGTATATGTTTTTCTCTTTTTGACTTATTTCACTCTGTATGACAGACTCTAGGTCCAACCAGCTCACTACAAATAACTCAACTTCATTTCTTTTTATGGCTGAGTAATATTCCATTGTATATATGTGCCACATCTTCTTTATCCATTCATCTGTCGATGGACACTTAGGTTGCTTCCATGTCCTGGCTATTGTAAATAGTGCTGCAATGAACATTGTGGTACATGACTTTTTTGATTTATGTTTTTCTCAGGGTATATTCCCAGTAGTGGGATTGCTGAGTCATATGGTAGTTCTATTTTTAGTTTTTTAACAAACCTCCATACTGTTCTCCATAGTGGCTGTATCAATTTACATTCCAACCAACAGTGAAAGAGGGTTCCCTTCTCTCCATACCATCTCCAGCATTTATTGTTTGTAGATGTTTTGATGATGGCCATACTGACCGGTGTACGGTGATACCTTATTGTAGTTTTGATTTGCATTTCTCTAATGATTAGTGATGTTGAACATCCTTTCATGTGTTTGTTGGCACTCTGTATATCTTCTTTGGAGAAATGTCTATTTAGGTCTTCTGCCCATTTTTGGATTGGGTTGTTTGCTTTTTGGTATTGAGCTGCATGAGCTGCTTGTATATTTTGCAGATTAATCCTTTGTCAGTTGCTTCATTTCCAAATGTTTCCTCCCACTCTGAGGGTTGTCTCTTTGTCTTGTTTATGGTTTCCTTGGCTGTGCAATAGCTTTTACGTTTCATTAGGTCCCATTTGTTTATTTTTGTTTTTATTTCCATTTCTCTAGGAGGTGGGTCAAAAAGGATCTTGCTGTGATTTATGTTATGGAGTGTTCTGCCTATGTTTTCCTGTAAGAGTTTTATAATGTCTGGCCTTACATTGAGGTCGTTAATCCATTTTGAGTTTATTTTTGTGTATAGTGTTAGGGAGTGTTCTAATTTCATTCTTTTACATGTAGCTGTCCAGTTTTCCCAGCACCACTTATTGAAGAGGCGGTCTTTTCTACATTTTATATTCTTGCCTCCTTTATCAAAGATAAGATGACCATATGTGTGTGTGTTTATCTCTGGGCTTTCTATCTTGTTCCATTGATCTATATTTCCGTTTTCCTGCCAGTACCATACTGACTTGATTACTGTGGCTTTGTAGTATAGTCTGAAGTTCGGGAGCCTGGTTCCTCCAGCTCCGTTTTTCTTTCTCAAGACTACTTTGGCTATTCAGGGTCTTTTGTGTTTCCATACAAATTGCGAAATTTTTTGTTCTAGTTCTGAGAAAAATGCCATTGGTAGTTTGATAGGAATTACATTGAATCAGTAGATTGCTTTGGGTAGTATAGGCATTTTCACAATATTGCTTCTAATCCAAGAACATGGTCTATCTCTCCATGTGTTCGTATCATCTTTAATTTCTTTCATAGTGTCTTATAGTTTTCTTCATACAGGTCTTTTGTCTCCTTAGGTAGGTTTATTCCTAGGTATTTTATTATTTTTGTTGCAATAGTAAATGGGAGTGTTTCCTTAATTTCTATTTCAGGTTTTTCATCATTAGTGTATAGGAATACAAGAGATTTCAGTGCATTAATTTTGAATCCTGCTACTCTACCAAATTCATTGATTAGCTCTAGTAGTTTTCTGATAGTATCTTTAAGATTCTCTATATATAGTATCATGTCATCTGCAAACAGTGACAGTTTTACTTCTTTTCCGATTTGGATTCATTTTATTTCTTTTTCTTCTCTGACTCCTGTAGCTAAAACTTCCAAAGCTCTCTTGAATAATAGTGGTGAGAGTGGGCAACCTTGTCTTGTTCCTGATCTTAGAGGAAATGGTTTCGGTATTTCACCATTGAGAATGATGTTGGCTGTGGGTTTGTCATATATGGCCTTTATTATGTTGAGGTAGGTTCCCTCTATGCCTATTTTCTGGAGAGTTTTTACCATAAATGGGTGTTGAATTTTGTCAAAAGCTTTTTCTGCATCTATTGAGATGATCATATGATTTTTATCCTTCAATATGTTAATGTAGTTTTTCACATTGCTCGTTTCGTGTATATTGAAAACTCTTTGCATTCCTGGCATAAACCCCACTTGATCCTGGTGTATGATCCTTTTAATATGCTGTTGGATTCTGTTTGCTAGTATTTTGTTGAGGATTTCTGCATTTATGTTCATCAGTGATATTGGCCTGTAGTTTTCTTTTGTGTGTGTGACGTCTTTGTCTGGTTTTGGTATTGGGGAGATAGTGGCCTTGTAGAATGAGTTTGGGAGAGTTCCTTCCTCTACTATATTTTGGAAGAGTTTGAGAAGGATAGGTGTTAGCTCTTCTCTAAATGTTTGATAGAATTCGCCTGTGAAGCCATCTGGTCCTGGGCTTTTGTTTGTTGGAAGATTTTTAATCACAGTTTCAGTTTCAGTGCTTGTGATTCATCAGTTCATATTTTCTATTTCTTCCTGGTTCAGTCTCAGAACGTTGTGCTTTTCTAAGAATTTGTCCACTTTTTCCAGGTTTTCCATTTTATTGGCATATAGTTGCTTGTAGTAATCTCTCATGATCCTTTGTATTTCTGCAGTGTCAGTTGTTACTTCTCCTTTTTCGTTTCCAATGCAGTTGATTTGAGTCTTCTCCCTTTTTTTCTTGATGAGTCTGGCTAATGATTTATGAATTTTGTTTATCTTCTCAAAGAACCAGCTTTTAGTTTTACTGATCTTTGCTATTGTTTCCTTCATTTCTTTTTCATTTATATATGATCTGATGTTTATGATTTCTTTCCTTCTGCTAACTTTGGGGTTTTTTTTGTTCTTATTTCTCTATTTGCTTTAGGTGCAAGGTTAGGTTGTTTATTTGAGATGTTTGTTGTTTCTTGAGGTAGGATTGTATTGCTGTAAACATCCCTCTTAGAACTGCTTTTGCTGCATTCCATAGGTTTTGGGTCATCGTGTTTTCATTGTCATTTGTTTCTAGGTATTTTTTGATTTCCTTTGATTTCTTCTCTTGGTTTTTTAATAGTGTATTGTTTAGCCTCCATGTGTTTGTATTTTTTACAGATTTTTTTTCCTGTAATTGATATCTAGTCTCATAGTGTTGTGGTTAGAAAAGATACTTGATACAACTTCATTTTTTTAATTTACCAGGTCTTGATTTGTGGCCCATGATATAGTCTATCCTGGAGAATGTTCCATGAGCACTTGAGAAGAAAGTGTATTCTGTTGTTTTTGGATGGACTGTCTTATAAATATCAATTAGGTCCATCTTGTTTAATGTGTCATTTAAAGCTTGTGTTTCCTTATTTATTTTCATTTTTGATGATCTGTCCATTTGTGAAAGTGAGGTGTTAAAGTCCCCTAATATTATTGTGTTACTGTTGATTTCCCCTTTTATGGCTGTTAGCATTTGCCTTATTTATTAAGGTGCTCCTATGTTGGGTGCATAAATATTTACAATTGTTATATCTTCTTCTTGGATTGATCCCTTGATCGTTCTGTAGTGACCTTCTTTCTCTCTGGTAATAGTCTTTATTTTAAAATCTGTTTTGTCTGGTATGAGAATTGCTACTCCAGCTTTCTTTTGATTTCCATTTGCATGGAGTATCTTTTTCCATCCCGTCACTTTCAGTCTAGGTCTGAAGTGGGTCTCTTGTAGACAGCATATATATGGGTCTTGTTTTTGTATCCATTCAGCCACTCTGTATCTTTTGGTTGGAGCATTTAATCCATTTACATTTAAGGTAATTATTGATATGTATGTTCCCATTACCGTTTCTTAATGTTTGGGGTTTGTTTTTGTAGGTCTTTTCCTTCTCTTGTGTTTCCTGCCTAGAGAAGTTCCTTTAGCACTTGTTGTAAAGCTGGGTTGATGGTGCTGAACTCTCTCAGCTTTTGCTTGTCTGTAAAGGTTTTAATTTCTCCACTGAAGCTGAATGAGTTCCTTGCTGGGTAGAGTAGTCTTGGTTGTAGGTTTTTCCCTTTCATCACTTTAAATATGTCCTACCACTCTTTTCTGGCTTTCAGAGATTCTGCTGAAAGATCAGCTGTTAACCTTATGGGAATTCCCTTGTATGTTATTTGTTGCTTTTCCCTTGCTGCTTTTAATATTTTTTCTTTGTATTTAATATTTGATAGTTTAATTAATATGTATCTTGGCATGTTTCTCCTTGGATGTATCCTATATGGGACTCTCTGTGCTTTCTGGACTTGATTGACTATTTCCTTTCCCATATTAGGAAGTTTTCAACTCTTATCTCCTCAAGTATTTTCTCAGACCCTTTCTTTTTCTCTTCTTCTTCTAAGACCCCTATAATTTGAATGTTGGTGCGTTTAATGTTGTCCCAGAGGTCTCTGAGACTGTCCTCAAATTTTTTCCTTCTTTTTTCTTTATTCTGCTCTTCAGTAGTTATTTCCACTATTTTATCTTCTAGGTCACTTATCCATTCTTCTGCCTCAGTTATTCTGCTATTGATTCCTTCTAGAGAATTTTTAATTTCATTTATTATGTTGTTCATTATTGTTTGTTTGCTCTTTAGTTCTTCTAGGTCCTTGTTAAATGTTTCTTGTATTTTCTCCATTCTATCTCCAAGATTTTGGATCATCTTTACTATCATTACTCTGAATTCTTTTTCAGGTAGACTGCGTATTTCCTCTTTGTTTGGTGTGCTGGGTTTTTACCTTGCAACTTCATCTGCTGCATATTTCTCTGTCTTCTCATTTTGTTTAACTTACTGTGTTTGGGGTCTCCTTTTCACAGGCTGCAGATTCATTATTCTCATTGTTTTTGGTGTCTGTCCACAGTGGGTGAGGTTGATACAGTGGGCTGTGTAGGCTTCCTGGTAGAGGGGTCTGGTGCTTGTGTTCTGGTAGGTAGGTCTGGATCTTATCTTTCTGGTGGGCAGGGCCATGTCCAGTGGTGTGTTTTAGGGTGTCTGTGAACTTAGTATGATTTTAGGCAGCCTCTCTGCTAATGGGTGGGGTTGTGTTCCTGTCTTGCTAGTTTATTGGCCTGGGGCATCCAGCACTGGAGTGTTGCTGGCTGTTGGGTGGAGCTGGGTCTTTTCATTGAGATAGAGATCTCTGGGAGAGCTCTAGCTGATTGATATTTCATGGGGCCAGGAGATCTCTGGTGGTCCAATGTCCTGTTCTGGCTCTCCCACCTCAGAGGCTCAGGCCTGACACCAGGCCAGAACACCAAGACCCTGCCAGCTACATGGCTTATAAGAAAAGGGAGAAAAAAAGAAAGTAATAATAATAATAAATTTAAAACAGAAAAAAAATTATTAAAATAAAAATTTTTTATAAATTGAGCAACCAAACCAATAAACAAATCCACCAGTTATAACAAGCGCTAAACACTAAAGTAAGATAGGTATAAAAATCAGAAACAAATCAGTTGCAGACAGCAAACCCCAAGTCTACAGTTGCTCCCAAAGTCCACTGCCACAATTTTGGGATGATTCGTTGTCTATTCAGGTATTCCACAGATGCAGGTACATCAAGTTGATTTGGGGGATTCAGTCTGCTGCTCCTGAGGCTGCATGGAGAAATTTCCCTTTCTCTTCTTTGTTCGCACAGCTCCTGTGGTTCGGCTTTGGTTTTGGCCTGCCCTCTGCATGTAGGCCACTCTCAGGAGCCTCTTCCCCACCCATACAGGAGGCGGTTAAAGCAGTGGCTGATTAGGGCTCTCTTGCTCACTCAGCGTAGGGGGAAGGGAGGGGTGTGGTAGTCAGAATTGGAATGCGGGGGGAGCCTGCAGTGGCAGAGGCTGGCATGACATTGCAACAGCCTGAGGCACGCCATGTGTTCTCCCAGGGAACTTGTCCATGGATCATGGGACCCTGGCAGTGGCGTGCTGCACAAGCTTCTGGGAGGGTGTGGGTAGTGACCTGTGCTCGCACACAGGATTCTTGGTGGCAGCAGCACGAGCATTAGCAGTTTATGCCTGTCTCTGGGGTCTGAGCTGATAGCCATGACTTGCGCCCATCTCTGGAGCTCGCTTAGGTGGTGCTCTGCCTTCTGTGGGCACACCGGGAAGGAATCCCCTCTCATTGCTCACCCAAAACAAATATTCTTGCCTCTCCAGCAGTTCCAGACTTTTTCTCTAACTCCCTCCACGCTGGTTGTGGTGCACTAGCCCGCTTCACGCTGTTTTCATGCAAGCAACCTCAGTCCTTTCCCTGGGGTCTGACCTCTGAAGCCCAAGCCTCAGCTGCCAGCCGCCATCCACCCTGGCAGGTGAGCAGACAAGCATTTCAGGCTGGTGAGTGCTGGTGGCACTGATTCTCTGTGTGGGAATCTCTCTGCTTTCTCCTCTGCACCCCTGTTGCTGTGCTGTCCTCCGTGACTCCAAAGCTTTCCCCCACCTCCTGTCTCCACCAGTGATGGGGCTTCCTAGTGTGTAGAAACTTGTCCTCCTTCACAGCTCCCTCCCAGAGGTGTGGGTTCTGTCCCTATTCTTTTGTCTCTTTTTTTTCTTTTGCCCTACCCTGGTATGTGGGAGTTTCTTGCCTTTTGGGAAGTCTGAGGTCTTCTGCCAGTGTTCAGTAGGTGTTCTGTAGGAGTTGTTCCACATGCAGATGTATTGTTGATGTATTTATGGGGAGGAAGATGATCTCCATGTCTTACTCCTCTGCCATCTTGAAGGTCCAGCTTAATTGTCTCTTTAGAGCTGGAGAATATTAGATATTGTTTCTTTACCAAATTTTCAAAGATTCTTTCATCTAAGGGGCCTAACTTATTGTGGTTCTCAAATAATTGTTTCCCACTCATCTACCTGTATAAACACTTACTGAATGACAGTGTCCAGTATCCATTTTATTTCATTAATGTAAAGGAAATATATCATTTTGGAAAATTAAAATATATGCGATAACAGAATTGAACTGGTGGAAATTTTAATCAGAGTTACTCTTTTACTTATTTAATTTCCCTCTACTCTGTGAAGTAAAAACTCTGATTTAGAAACTAACATTGAAGAATACATATAAAACAAGCTCTTTACATTATCCAGACCCTGCTCTTAGTACTTTCATTTATCTTTCCTATGACCTATGTCAAATCACTTAACCTTGGGCTTCCCTGGTGGTGCAGTGGTAGAGAGTCCGCCTGCCGATGCAGGGGACACAGGCTCGTGCCCCGGTCCGGGAAGATCCCACATGCCACGGAACGGCCGGGCCCGTGAGCCATGGCCGCTGAGCCTGCGTGTCCAGAGCCTGTGCTCCGCAATGGGAGAGGCCACAACAGTGAGAGGCCCGTGTACCGCAAAAAAAAAAAAAAAAAAAAAAAAAAAATCACTTAACCTTGAAATACTGGAAGGTTGCTGTAATATGTTTTCCTAACCAATCTCTTGAGCACACTGTGTAGTACTGATAAATGCTATTTGAGACAGAAATGCAGTAACATTACTGCAAAGAGGACTGAAAGAAAATCAGAAGCTTTGCCTCCACATAGGAGTTTACATTTGTGAGAGAAATGAAGAAAAAGGGCAAAATAACTAAAAACACAGTCTTTACAACTGTAAGGGCATTGGTAAAATAAAATGGTAAAAATTCCACAATAAGATGTATAGAACTTTAAAATGTAAAAATTTAGTAAATATAAAATTATATGGTTAAACAACCATTGTCAGTATTTTTACCAGTTTTTCTGTCAAAATGCAGTTTTGCTCTATAATCACTATGTAAGTTCTCATCATTAGGCAGTTAATAAATAAGAATCCCAGAATATGTTAAAATATATTACTGTATTGTTTTCCAAATGACCTGTATAAGTTAACGATTCCATTTTATCTATTGGCCTTTATGCTAAAGCTATTTGGTTTTGTGTGTGTGTATGATTGACCTAGGGATTACAGTAATCATCCTCGACTTTTCACAGTTTACTTAGAATTAATAGTGTACAATATTATATAAAAACCTAGTAACTCTATAGGTCCATTAAGTAACTCTATAGGTCCAGCCTCATGCTGTACTTCCTGCTATAATTATCTTAATGTAATATACCTACATATATAAGAGACCCCACAAGAAATTATTATATTTTTTTAATATTTCTTTTTACTTTAAAGTAATGTTGAGAAAAATCATTGTCTTTTATATTCATCCAGACAGTTTCCATTTGTGATGATCTCCATTTCTTCTGCAGACCTGAGATCTTCCTAGAAATCTGGTAGCAACTCTCTAAACTTTGGTTTATCTAGGAATGTGTATTTTACCTTATATTTGAAGGGTATTTTTGTTGGATATAGACTTCTGGGGTTGACAGTTCTTTCTCTCTCCACTTGGAAGTGGTTGGTCCAATATCTTCTTGCCTCACTAATTTTTGACAAAAATTTATTGGTGATGTAAAATATTTCCCTCTATGTGTTGTTATATTTTTCTCCCTGTGTTTTCAATATTTCTCTATCTTTGTGTTAGTTAAAAATTGTTTTATTTTTTGTGCCAGCTCATAGTTTACATTTAATCATACTGCTTTGAGTTTGGTGAACTTGAGTCTGAAAATTTATAGCCTTCACCAAATTTTGGATGTTTTGGTCATTATTTTCTCAAATGTTTTTCCTGTTCTTTCTTTCCTCTTGTCTGAGACTTTGATATACATATATGAGACCTTTATACATTTTTCCCAAACATTAATGGGACACTGCTTATTGTCATTTCAAAAATTGTTTTCTCTTTCTCTTCTTCAGAAGAGTTCACTTATATTCAAGTTCACTGGCTCTGTTCTGTTATCACCATTCTGAATAAATCTATTTAGTGAATTGTTTTTATCCCATATCTTTTTTTTTTGCGGTACGCGGGCCTCTCACTGTTGTGGCCCCTCCCGTTGCGGAGCACAGGCTCCAGATGCGCAGGCTCAGTGGCCATGGCTCATGGGCCCAGCTGCTCCGCGGCATGTGGGATCCTCCCGGACTGGGGCACGAACCCGTGTCTCCTGCAACGGCAGGCGGACTCTCAACCACTGTGCCACCAGGGAAGCCCCCCCATATCTATTTTTTAAGTTTGGGAATTTTCATTTGTTTCTTTTTTATAGTTTACCTGCAGACTTTTTCTGTCTTTTCTATCACTGAAAGCATGTTTGTTTGTTTTTTTTATGTTATTTAATATAGTAGTGAAAACTATCTTAAAATTCATGTTTGCTGATTTTAACATCTGGTCATCTTGGGGTCATTCCCTGTTAATTGTTTTTCTCTTGATAACCTGTAATATTTTTCCTTTTATGTTATATTGAGTAGTTTTGGTTTTATCCTGGATATTGCAAAAGTTATATTGTGGACACTCTAGATTCAGCAATATTCTGAAAGTTATTGATTCAGTTACTAAGCAGACAATCAAGAGGGTTGAAATCAAACTGCCAACTCTGTCTCTTGGGTGGCAATGCAAACTTCTGTTCAGATCTTTTGAGTGTAGCTAGATGGATGCAAGCATATGTGATCACGGTAGAGCCCAATGATTCAGGCAGAACTTGCACACAGAATTTAGGATTCCCATTGACTTGGAGGACTTTCCACTAATGTTTCAGAGGCTGTAGTTGCCTTGAATTCTGATCTTTGGTTCCTCAGCCAAGAAAGACAGAAGGATTGCGTGTGTGTGTGTGTGTGTGTGTGTGTGTGTTTGAGTTTAAGCCATCCCCCATGTTAGCACCTTGGACCTACCTTAAGGTAAAAATCATGAAAATAAAGATATTCAAACCAAATCAAGCTTGTACCAAATGTCACCATCAAAGTCTGCCTATTTTTGTTTATTTTTTAGTGCATTCAGAATATTATTTATTTGTATTTTGTCCAGAGTTTGTAGTTGCATTCTGCAGGCAAGTTGGGTTTGGTAGAATCTGATTATGTTATTTGTGTTAATCTCTGTATTAATCTGTATTAACGTTCCCTGTTAAAATGCACTTTTAAACCATTGACAACTCTTTGAATCATGTGGGGTTTATTTTGAAACTTTATAATTTTGGTTGGTAAAAATGCTGTCTAATGTCTACTTTCTACTTTTTAGTTAATTCAGTTGCAAATATTTCTATGTATTTACTTACTGGCTTAATGTACTCTTCTGAACACTCTTCTTATTCTTTGGTATTGATTTGTTGTTCTTGTTTTTTAAAAAAATTTTTTCAAAAGCTTTTGAATGACTTCCCTTTATTATAAGATATGTGTATAAATTATATATTTATTATAAGATATATATGTATACACACACACACTTTTTCTTTAAGAGTAATTTAACTTATTTATACATAGCTTTATACTGTGTATTTTAAATATTATAGTCTTAAATACAATTTACTATTTAACCTGTAATGTCCTCTTTTTCATTTTGTTTAATTTTCAGAAGTAAATTTAGTTTTTAATTATTTACTCTTCCAGATAAAACTCACAATTAGCTATTTTCAAATCCCAAAACAAATTGCATTGTAATAATGATTGAAATAGTCTGCAAATATAAAATTAACTTGAAAGAATTGGCAACCTTATTGCTAAGTGCTTTTAATTAGAGAGATTTATATTTCTTTAGTTATTTAACTCATCTTCTGCTTGGATTTACATTTTTAAATTTTATGAGAAACGTTTCTTATGGAAGTCATATACTTAACGGTGAATAGGATTTCTTTTCAATACTGTTTTGAAAGTAGTTATTACTATTTTGTAAGAAGTTTAATAAATTTTATGTTAAAACATTTTAATTTATTGTTGTAAAATGTTTCTTGATACCCACTTTATATCTGGCATAGTAAATACTTATGAAATATTTTGTTTCTCGTCTATGTCTCTCAGTTAACCATAGTAGAAATAAATCTAGTATCCTGTTCGTGTACCTGTTTTTAGAAGTAATAAATAGTGGGTAACAGAAATGGCTGTCTAGGAGGGATACTTGATCTAATCTAATACTGTTCAGGGAATATAAATTAAGTCATAGAAACTGATCAATCACTTGTGATGGCCCCTGAAGCAGAAAGGTCATGGCATGGTTTTTGAAGGGTGGAATGACCTATTCTGGGGAGTGGAGGAGGGAAAGAACCAGGACACAGAAGTAGATTCAAGTCTAAGCAGATTTCTCTTCCTATAATTTAGGAATACTCACTAAACTTAATCTCTCAGACCCTCTGGCACCCACATAATAAATTTCTCTTACTCTCGACTATTTAAATAGGTCTTTTTTCTTTCAAATAATTCTGTCTGGTTAAAACTGGTTTGACAAAAAACTTATTTATTTTATATAATGGTTTAAGAATGTGCTATACTGGGAAATAATCTGAATATTTTCATCTGGAGGTATAAAGAGCTTACAAATTGCATTATGTATTTTTCCAGTTAATTGACATATATCACTGTTTAAGGCATGAACCATGATGGTCTGATTTACATATATTGTGAAATGATTACCACAATAGGTTCAGCGAGCATCCATCTTATCATATAGATACAATAAAAAGTAAGAAAGAATAAAAGGAAAACAAATTTTTCCTTGTGATGAGAGCTCTTAAGATTTATTCTTTTAACAACTTTCCTATATATTATACAGCAGTATTAGGTATTAGTTACCATGTAGTATTAGTATTAGTTATCATGTTGCACATTACATCCCTAGTACTTATTTATCTTACAACTGGAAGTTTGTACCTTTTGACCACCTTCGTACAATTCCCCCACCCCCACCCTCTGCCTCTGATAACCACAAGTCTGATCTCTTTTTCTATGATTCTCTTTCTATATATGTGTAGATAGATAGATAGATAGATAGATAGACAGACCACAACTTCTTTATCCATTCATAGATTGATAGGCACTTAGGCTGTTTCCATTTCTTGGCTATTGTGAATAAAGCTGCTATGAACATGGGTGTACAGCTATATTACTGAGTTAGGAATTTTGTTTCTTTTGGATATATTCCCAGAAATGGAATTGCTGAATCATATGGTAGTTCTATTTTTAATTTTTTGAAGATCCTTCATACTGTTTTCTATAGTGGCTGTATCAATTTATAAAAATTGCACTTTGTTTGGCATTGAAAGTCAGTATAAAAAAATGGATAACAGTACATAATTTAGAGAAAAGTAGTTATTTAAATATCCTCACAGATTTATAAAAGCTAGGCAAAGCTAGGAAGATATATTAAAGACATAAAATAAAATAAATTATTTCCTTTAGAGTTGGAAGAATTACAAGTATTACAAAATAAAGAAAATCACGATGAAAAAACAATGCTTTGACAATGTAAAAGAGTAAATTGTTATTCTTTGCTGTATTTTATTGAATGGTTATTTTCCCAAGCATCAAATAGAGCAATGAAGGAGATGGATGCATATCCTGATTTCTTGAGATCTACTATTTAGAAAGGAGATGGATATGAGAAAATATTTCTAATGTTATGAGTCCTTAGAAAGGAGAAACAGAGGCTTCCATGGAGACATATAGCATATGGAACATAATACGGGAAAGGCTTCTCTGAAGAAATGACACTTTACTTTAGGATAAATACACAAAATCGGTATACAGGAAAATATTTAACTTACATTTGTTTTCCTGTTGTCCTTTATCAATATGTGTTTTTAATGTTTTGCAATCCACACTACGCAGTAGTGCAATAAAACACATAAACAATATATAGTTAAATATACATACATTTGAAAGGTGTTTGCTTGGATCAGTTATTTATTGCCACAAAAATGCCACATAATTTTGTTGTTGTTGTTGTAAAAACACAGTATCTTCATGGCGTACAGCAATTAACATTTAGTTTGTTTTGAGTCTTTGGGACACATGGGTGGTTTTGCTGATCTGAGCTGGATTCAGCAATGCTCACTCTGTGGTTTCCTGAAGGTCAACTTGGCAGCTCAGCTGATCTTAGCTGGTTTCTCTGTCTGTATTTCTGGGTTTTTTTGCTGTACGCGGGCCTCTCACTGTTATGGCCTCTCCCATTGTGGAGCACAGGCTCCGGACGCACAGGCTCAGCGGCCATGGCTCACGGGCCCAGCTGCTCTACGGCATGTGGGATCTTCCCGGACCGGGGCACGAACCTGTGTCCCCTGCATCGGCAGTCAGACTCTCAACCACTGTGCCACCAGGGAAGCCCTCTCTGTCTGTATTTCTGAGTATTGAGCTGGAAGCCAGGGCTGACATGGCCCAGTCTGTGCCTTATGCTCTCTAGTAGCCTAACTTCAGCATCTCCCACAGTGAAGGCAAAAGACAAAAAGAGAGGAGCATTTTGCAAGGCCTCTTGAAGAGAGGCTAAATTCAGCGCTGGCACAACATTGCTTCTAGTTACACTGGCCAAAGTGAGTTACAAGGACAACCTATAATTCAATACTAAGGAAATAGACTCTACCTGTTGATTTAACGAGTTGCAAAGTCATACTATAGAATGGAAGCAGTTTTGGTAATCACTTTATCATAACGCTCACAATGTTTGTTTTTCTGACATAATAGAAATTTATCTAAAATTTAATTTGGAGACTGTCAGGTAGAAGCAACTATAGGGAGGATTGTGGTTATATGTAGAGGAGAAAACATATTCATTTCTGTAGATGTAAGAGACATTAAAGAGACAGTGGAGAATAAAATGTCTATTTTCTGGAACTACAAAACGACTTATAAAAAAAATTTAAAAAGCAAAGAGAAAACTGAAAAAGAGAAAATGTCTGCAAAAATAGTGAAAAAAAATTACCACTAAGCCTAACATGTAAAATTTTAATATAAAGTATTCATGAAAATTCAGAAACACCATTTAAAAATTGAGCAGAAGAAGCAAAAAAAAAAAACCCAGAAAATAAATAACAAATATGAAAAGTTATAAAAATTCTCAAAACCATTTTAGCAATATCACAGTGCTTCAGCAAAATATTAGATGTTTCAATTTACACAAACTTTCTGATATGGAACTTTGAAAATCAATTGTTAATTGCCATAAAAAATCATACATTTGACTTAATAATCACCTGTCTTGTTATCCATCCCCAAAATAGATGTTCAATAGAATAATTGTAAAGTAGGGAGAGGAATGAAGAAAGAGAGAAAAGGGTGAATATTCAGCTCATGGTATGGGGATTCTTGCCAGTTTTGCATCATCTCTACCTAATTTAGCTTTGCTAAGACTTCTCAAGACATCAGAAATCTGTTTTCATATTGGGCTTCACCTTTATCCTATGAATAGCGAGAGGCTGCATATGGTGATCATATTTGTAATCATCTAGGAAATGTATCTACATATTTTTTTGTCATGATTGTTCCGTCAGTTGTTTTTAGGTGAACACTCAAGGAAAAGTTTTGTTTAAGAAAAAAACTAATACAAACCACTTCTTATTCATATAGTTTTACCTAATTCAACTTAATTAACAATGAAAATCATAAACAGATATTTACATAGGAAATATCAGTAGAAATAAAGGCTTACATATCTATACAATAAGGAAATTCATGTTTTTAATGACCAATATAAGTAATCAAAGATCAAAATCTGATTCTATCACCAAGGTTTAACCATGACTTCTATTGTTTCCTTCCATGTTGCCATCAGTGTTGACATGCACCATCCTTACTGAAGGAGTGTGACAAAAACTAGTCTGAGTTGTGTAGGGAGGAGAATTGTATCAATTTCCCCTAGACCTTTGTATGAGGTATTGTGAAAAAAACTATTTTCAAACACTGTGGCTCTTGATAGAAATGGTGAACATAAAGAAGCCTTACCTCTACCAGGCCCCTATGAACCATCTGGCATCAAAAACATTCTGCCCTTTAACTCTGAAGATCCAGCAGGAGCATAATCAGCATCTGAAATTGTTAGGGCTAAACTCTGAATACATCATCGCCAGAGTATATTTCATGGAAATTGTATATAGTTTTAAAACATTGAAAAAGAGAGCAGTGCTTGCTTTTCTTCCAGCTGTGCTAAGCGAAAGAGTGATTTCTTCTTCCTCATTTCCATAACCAAATTTGTAGAAGCTTAGTTTCACCGCTTAAAACTCTTTCCTGCCTACTTTGAGATTTTGAATCTAAATATTAATTATACTGAAAAAAGGTGGCTTCTGGTAGGGTAATTTTCACTTTTCCAATTACTCGCATTCTCTTCTCTTCTACTCTTCTTTCCCCAGAATTAAGGAATTTCATCTGACTTCAGGGTCTTTCCCCCACATTGAAGTGAATCACACCTCCATAGAGAATTAGTGTGCAGCCAATATGTCACCTCAGTGTTTGCAATTCCAGCAGTGCAGCCACAGCCTTTGAAATCAAAAGCTGTTACTAGGGCTTCCCTGGTGGCGCAGTGGTTGAGAGTCCACCTGCCGATGCAGGGGACACAGGTTCGTGCCCCGGTCCGAGAGGATACCACATGCCGTGGAGCGGCTGGGCCCGTGAGCCATGGCTGCTGAGCCTGCGCGTCCGGAGCCTGTGCTCCACAACTGGAGAGGCCACAGCAGTGAGAGGCCCGCGTACCGCAAAAAAAAAAAAAAAAAATAAGTTGTTACTAAAAGGCAAGAATTGCCATCAACCCTGTGACCAGTCATCAACTTTGACTTTCACTCCTACAGCTTATTTGATACTATGAGATTTGTCACAATTTCCTTTTTCTACCTCATGTAACATCTTACAACCTTTTTTTGCCATCTGTAGGGTAAGAGTTAATAACAGAGATTTCCTTTAATTTGCAATCTTCTGTCATTATATCTTTAAAAAAGTATTTGAATTTTGAACAATTTGCTTTATCTCTTGTTTTTAACACTGATTAAGGCCCCCATTTTATTTTTATTTTTATTCTCCTTTTGAACACTTCTGTCAGATTCTGAGGAGGAAAAGGGGGAGTTAAACCTTGCTCTTTCTTATATTGCCATTCATGACCTGAAACAAGACTGACAGATATTTCTCCAGCAAAGATGGGTTAGTTCCAGATCAGCAGAGAATTGCAGTGTGGGGTCTACAACATGTTGAGCCATATGCAAGTCCCTGCAAGTCAAGGGAAAGAGCACTCTTTTCTAGAGAGGAAAAGGAAGTTGGGAGGGCTGTAGTAAACAAAGAGTCCATGGTTTTTCATTGGCTGAGTCCCTGCCGGGAAAAGAGTGGAGTCTTTCTTCTTCCTATTGGGCTCTGCTATCATGAGGGGACCATGAGAGCTCCCCCTTTGGGTCTCCCAATTCTATTTAATTAAAGTTTCTCTTTATTAATTTTTTATACTCTCTTGCTTGCAATCTTCCAAACTCAAAAGTTTACTCATAAATGCCTAAATAAAAGCTATAGATCACTTTTAACTTTAGACTATTGAAGATTTGCTTGAGACAATTATTCTTCTAATTATGAAGCTTAAGATAATTTTCTTTGGAAGACCTAAAGCTAACCCTGGGTGAGGGGGGAGGGAAATCACGTGAAGTGAGTTCCTGAAGTAAACATAATTCTTATGGTAATTAGGTTCTATTGTTGTTGTTTGTATAAATAAATAGATACTATGATCACTATGTTGGCTGGCCTTCCTCACCATGTGTTTGGGTGAACCAAGTGTGGAGTGGTTTCCCTGACCTCCTCCATCCCAAGAGAGTAGGAACCGAGGTTTTGAAGGAGAAGCCAAGGAAGCTGCCAGCTGGTTACTACAATGAATTTACAAGTTCCATAGGCACAATTATCAGTGCTTAACGGGAAGAAGAAAAACTAGACATGCAATTCTCTGCCTTTCAGCAGGAATCACTATATCACTTCTGTCTGGCAGTAGAGGTCTCATGAGCCAGCCCCTCTCAGTAATTCTGTGGGGCCCTCAGGAAGGGCTGAGTGCTGGGCTGTGGAGGTGGTGAGGGTGGAACAACATCACTGAGGGAGAGGGGGAGAGAAGGTGGTAGGAGCTCGGCTAGGGGTGGAGGTGGGTTGTTCATGTGCTTCCCCGCCTAAGGAAGATGGGATATTGAGTGCCAGAATTAATTTCTGTTCACTGGGGGAGGCCAGCAGACCCAGGAGTTTGATGAGCCACCCAAGTTGACTTGGGTAACAGTACCTTCCCAGGGGTCTGGACATCAGGCAGAACAAGACATGGGTCTTACTTCCTCCACAGGCTCAGCGAGGCCTGGGTTGGGATGCGGGAACTGGCTCCCTGCTCTGTGATGCTGTAGTGGGAGGGCCACAAAGGGAAGGTGCTCCAGACAGTGCAAACCATAGAAGCATGTAGATGGTAATGTCCAGGGAATGAGCTATAGTCCTGAGAGGGCTGAAACAAGCAACAGGAGGGGATGAGGCCAAAGAAGGCAGCAAGGGCAGGCTTGCTGTGGAGGCAAGGGTTTGGCCTTCTGGATCACCAGGTGATGGGGAGTCATGGCTGGGTTATGAACTAGAGAGAGTCGGATAGGTGGGGTTAAACTAGGATCTGAAGATGTGTTTAAGGGATGACTATCCAGATGGAAAATGGAGACCAGCAAAGGGCAGAGTGGTGGTCTAAGAAGGGACAGCTCTGGGTCAGTCACCAGGTATTCTGGGCAAAGTGAGAACAGAAAGGTCACAGTTACTAGTGAGCCAACCAAGCACAGACCACAGAGAGGAAGGATACAGAGTAACTCTTAGACTCCCAGACTGAGGATTTCAAATTTAACATCCTTTTGGATACACACCAAGTTACCATTTTCATGTTTTACTGCCACTTTGTGTAATAAAATTGGAAAGTGTTGACCAAACAGCTGTTATATCTTGCACCACACCTTTAATAATGATTGCTCATTGATACTTGGATTTGCCTATATGTTACATTTATTTGATATTTCAGTAATTTTATTTCTATTTTAGCATATAAGCCTTTGCTTTGTAGGGCTCTGTTTTACATAAGTTTTATTTACCACAGTTTATTTAAATAATACCAATTTCCAAATAGTTCAAATTAAGTTACTTGGATATATCAACCGTGAATAATTGGATAAAGTACAAACTTGCTGCTAGCTCCTCTTTCCATACATCACTACATAAATGACAGATGCACATCATGATCAGTGACCAATCTCATCACTTCCTTCAGAGCCTGTCAGGAATTGGTCTCTGCATCTGTAATTCAGTTCCCATGAAAGCAGAAAAGCATGCAGTTGCATTGCTACCTTGTCTCCCATGGATAAACACAAGTGAAATTTTACAAAAATATATAAACAAAAGAAGGAAAGACGAAGTTACAGAAAAGCAACGAAAAGTGGTAACAGTGGAAGTAAAAATGAATGTGATTAGGATGACTGATCATGGAACTGTCGATGCTGCCCTCTTCGGGAGACTTAAGATATGCAAGCGAGAGGAATATAGTGAAGGTAACTTACCAGCATAACTGAAGAAGGTGGTTGTGATAAATTGGCAGTCTGGGATTAACATATATACTCTACATAAGATACGTAACCAACAAGGACCTACTGTATAGCACAGGGAACCATACTCAATATTTTGTAATAATCTATAAAGGAAAAGAATCTGAAAAAAGAATATATATATATAGATATATAGATATATATATCTACACACATATATATATAACTGAATCACTTTGCTGTACAACAGAAACTAACACAACATTGTAAATCAACTATACTTCAATAAAATATTTTTTAAAAAGAAATATCCCAGAGTAAGTAATATTGGAAAATAAATTTCATGTTAATAGAACTATCAGAGGTGCTTAACAACATTGAAAGTACAGAGCATAAAATATGGAAAGTTGACCCAAACTTAGAAGGAAAATGCCAATTCTCCAAGGCATAGAAAAATTATTTATTATCACCAGTTATAAAAGGAGCTGGAGAAGGAAGCAGTATTCAAAGTACTTTTCATGAGTTTTCTTTCCAAAGAATGTAAAACACTTTGATTGTTAATGTTTAAAATGTTTTAATACAGTGTATAATAACTAAATATTAGTTTTACTAATTTTCCATTCACCTATAAATATATAACCAACAAAAAGAGAGTTTTTAATATTTTGACAAAAGTTTTTCAAGGTCATGGAACCATCATAATTTTTGCCATTGAATTTTAAGATAGCTTTGCTTGGTTTTAGCTCACACCATCAATTTTACAATCCCAAGTGAGGACTGTCTGTGTGTTAAATGACATGAGAGAAACTACTCATCTATTCAATTCAATTAACTCAGAAACACAGTAATAAAATAAATAAGAACAAAAAACACCACTTCATTTATATTTATTATTTATCATAGTGCTCACAGTTTTGTTTTGTTTTTTCAATCTCCAGATTGTTCGCTTCTTCTTCCTTAGAAGAGCAGACCCACTTCTCCTGATTTCTGTTTGTATTATATCAGAATACCGAGAAGGCTCAGGACATGCCATATATTTTTTTCATTAAATACCCAGAATATTTCCCCCACTTCACCATAATAGCAATAATAGCTTCACTTTCTCTGTGGCCTTTCTGAATTGACCTTCCTCCCAGTCAAATGATTTGCTACTCTGTTCTCCTTCTATAGGAATGATTTTCTATCTCTATTATAGCATGTTGTTTAATAAAGTCAGATATTAAGTCATGTTCTGAGCACCTTAGGCACTTGTTCCTCTTCTCACTCATCTGCATTCCCCTAGTACATAGCACAGTGGTGATTCTAACAATGCCTAATGTCTAAAAATTCAGTATATTATGTTTTTCTTAATTAAAATATTTTAATTTGGGCTATTTTTACACTGCAAAAAACCCCACATCTTTTAAACTTTTGTGGAGCATAATTGGATTGTATTTTTATTGATATGTAACTTTCTGTTGCTGCTACTTTTATAGGTCCTTTTTCATATTGTTAATGACAGAGAAAGGAGAGGCCTGTACATGCATCTACATTGTTTGGGAAAATGTCAGGAAAGCCAGATTGAGGCTACTGACTAATTTAAGAGACACATGTATGAATAAGCGAATTAGTAAATTTATACCTGTGTAAAATCTACTGATTTCGTAATTGCTTTAGATTTCACATATATAGTATGCTGGACAATAATTGGTATATGATTTAAATTTACTGTGTCATTTGAATACATCGTTTGCACATTTGTATACAAGAAATTCTAAATTATCACTGGAAGAGTTAACCACTCCTTGCTCGTAAAATATCTTTCCCCAAAATACATTTGTATCTTCTATTAAATAGTCACAAGCAATTTATGACAAAATGAACATGTGCACTTAAGTATTAAATATGGTTATGAGTTTCTGAGAATATGCCAGATTGATAATATTTACAGGTAAAACAAAAGAAATATTTTTTAAACATTCAGGTAAGAAGAAATCAAATATTTTACTGATTAAGTGAAATTCTGCAGTGAATGAACACTCCCTAAAATGTGAAGGACATTTCAAAAGAAAGTATCTAGGGCATTAAGCTTAAAGTTGAAAATGACAGTATTCAATTTTCTAAACTGACTCAAGTAAATTATATTAAGATTATGAATTACTTTATTGTTCCCTGAGATTATAAGTATATTGCAAATGTCACTCTTGATGCCAAGACCTGTATTCCATTTAGATATTTATTGAGAAGAGTATGGAGTGTGAGACAATATAATATGTCAAAATAGTTGAGATAATGATAGAATTTTACCAAAATATACTTACATCAGTTTTCTGTGACTTCTGTAACAAATTACCCCAAGGTAGTGCTTAAATCAACAGAAATTTATTATCTTATAATTCCAGAAGCCAAAAGTACAAAAATAGTTTGACTGGATCAAAATTAAGGTGTTTTCTGCAGTGCTATGCTACTTCTGCAGGCTCTAGGGAGAATTCATTTTTTGCCTTTTCCAGCTGCTGGCATTCCTTGGCTTGTGGTCACATTACAACAATCTCTCCCTTCATGGATACATCACCTTATCTTCTTCTGTCTATAATCTCCCTCTGTGTTTCTCTTTTAAGGACATTGTGGTTACATTTAGTGCCCAAGTAATGAAGAGAGACATCAAATAGCCTGGGGATTCATGGACTTTTGAATCACCCTTGAAGTTGTTCAGTCATGAGCAACAATGCGTATTTTGTGAGGCAAATTGTGTGTTTCTCTGTGTGTGCAGGTGCATGTGAGTGGCATGTGTGTTTTCATGAAGAAACAGGAGAGGACTTTCAGACATACCAGAGTTTAATCAAATTGCCTTTTTCATGTAACTGTTTTGATGAATTGTAGGACTAAACACTATCAACTTCTGTAAACATTTGATCTTATGATGTCACCATCATTATGTCTGGTCTTAGAGTGTTAAGGACAAGAAAAGTACATATTGTTTTTTGAACTCTATTTTCATTTAATGGATTCTCTTTCTTTCACATTGTTTTTTTTTTTCTCAATGTTCAGCTTTATCGGAGGATAGATGGCTTATAGAAACAATATTTTTAAAAAATTTATTGAGGTATAGTTGATTTACAGTATTATATTAGTTTCAGATGTACAGCATAGTTATTCAAAAATTTTATAGATTACACTCCATTTAATGTTATTATAAAATATTGGCTATATTCCCTATGCTGGATAATAACTCCTTGTAGCTTATTTGTTTTATCATAGTAGTTTATGCCTCTTAATTCCCTACCCTGTCTTATTCCCCTCTCCCACCACTGGTAATCACTAGTTTGTTCTCTATGTCTGTGAGTCTCTTTCTGTTGTGTTATATTTATATTCATTTGTTTTATTTTTTAGATTCCATGTATGAATGATAACATACAGTATTTGTCTTTCTCTGTCTGGCTTATTTCACAAAGCATAATATATTTTTCCAAAGAAGACATACAGATGGCCAGGAGTCACATGAAAAAATGCTCAACATCACTAATCATCAGAAAAGCAAATCAAAACTACAATGATATATCATCTCACACTTGTCAGAATGGCTGTCATCAAAAAGACCACAAATAACAAATTTTAGGGAGGATGTAGAGAAAAGGGAATAGCTGTACACTGTCGGTGGGAACATAAATTGGGACAGCCACTGTGGAAAACAGTATGGAGGTTCCTCAAAAAACTAAAAATATAGCTACCATATGATCCAGAGGTTTCACTCCTGGGGATATATCTAAAAAAGAACAAAAACAAAAGCACCAATTAGAAAAGATACCCACACCCCACTATTTATAGCAGCATTATTTACAATACCCAAGATATGAAAGTGTTCAACAGATGAATCGATAAAGATGTGGTATGGGGACTTCCTTGTGGTCCAGTGGTTAAGACTTTGCCTTCCAATGCAGGGGGTGTGGGTTCGATGCCTGGTCAGGGAGCTAAGATCCCACATGCCTCACAGCCAAAAAACCAAACCATAAAAGAGGAGCAATATTATAACAAATTCAATAAAGACTTTAAAAATGATCCAAATCAAAAAAAAACAAGAAAAAAGAACTTAAAAATAAAATGATGTGGTATGTATATATACAATGAAATACTACTCAGCAATAAAATAGAAGGAAATTTTTCCATTGGCAACAGCATGGACAGATCTTTCACATTGCTGTGTTTTTTTTTTTTTTTTTCCTTTGGTACGCGGGCCTCTCACTGCTGTGGCCTCTCCCGTTGTGGAGCAAAGGCTCCGGACGCACAGGCTCAGCGGCCCTGGCTCACGGGCCCAGCTGCTCCACGGCATGTGGGATCCTCCCGGACCGGGGCACGAACCTGCGTCCACTGCATCGGCAGGCAGACTCTCAACCACTGCGCCGCCAGGGAAGCCCTTTCACATTGTTTTAAAGTCATTTATTCACTGAAAAAATTTTCTTTGACGTGAATTTTTAATCAAATATTTAACCAATTTGATATTTTCAAACATCATCTTCTATCACATCTTGTAACATCATGATAATAAGAATTTGTATGATCTACATATTTAACAAATTCCCATGATCAGTTCTGAGTAATATCTCTTATCAATATCTCATCCTTTACTTTTTATTTGTTTTAATTCATTATTATTTTATATATTATTTTTTTGTTTTTATTTAATGTCTTTTATTATGAATGAGTGTAAAGTAGGGAGTGTTTCATACTTTTTAAAACTTAAGCATCATTTCTCAGTTGTATTTCAAGGAATACTTCTCTATATGGTAATACTTTTTATGAAAAAACTATTACCAAATAATTGTTGTATAGTCCATCCTGCCTTTAATATCCCAAAGCATGTTGCATGCTGTACACTCTGGCAAATCTTGCAGCAATTTTAATAAAATCTATTTGCTGAACTTTTTAGAACATGATGAAGAGTATTACCTTAAATATTTCTCTTCTTTTTCATATTCCTGTTCTCCTTTCTCCCCTTCTTCTCTTCCTATATAACATACAATCTCTTAGGACAATCTTTTATATTCTCCAGTTTGGGGAGTGTCCAATTAGAGAACAGCTTTCTCCTATTAATATGTTTTATATTCCATTTCTTAAAAGCTCTTCACTAAATGATTCTTCCTAACACTGGTATTTGTATGGTATCACTGTACCAGACAAAAGCACATGAGATAATCTTATTCTAAAAGCATGTGTTTTCCCAATTTTGTCATTGAGGCTATAAAGTAAATTGAAATTGTGAGTCATTTACTCTGGAATGTCTTTTATATGTCTAAATCATTATAATTATTAAGAAATAAATGATTTCCCAAACTGAAAAATTGTAAAATATTGTCACCAATAAAAAACTAGAGATGATATGATTCACAGCTTTCATTTAACACTGGGAAAATAGACCCAGAGAATTTAATTATATTACCTAAAGTCATCCTAAGACTGGTAACCAAATCTTCTAGCTCTGAAATTGAGTGTGTTGTTCTTCCCCAGATGATGCTGTTGAACTATTGATGTATTGTATGCTCACATTTTTGACAATGATGACAACTCGATCACTATTATTTATATATAATTTAAAAATTACTTTGATTTTTTTTTATTTTTAAAATCCATCCAGAGATTGGTAGATTGAATTATTCCAATTTTAGAAAATTACAAAGTGAACATAACATTGACCTTTCTATACCTGGAATATTCACCTACAAATTTCAACTTGGAACCACTAACTTTGAGTTCCAAATTGCCAAGGTAAATTACATGTTCAAATTAGAAGATACTTTAAGGGGGGCATATAAACTATATTACAGTTGAAGATTATAGCAGAAATCTATTTGCCTGCACACACAAAGAACAGAATCTTATAGTGGAAAATGTCCTTTCTTTAATTATTATTAAAATTTAAGAAGACATTTTTTCAAAAAATAGCTAGCCTAATATATGTATCTTATACCTAATTTGTGAAGTTGTACATAATAAGATGGAAAATATCAATCTCTTCTAAGAAATTCTTCTATTCAACCATAAATATAAATAAATGTAATCCACTTGAAGTAACCTGTACAGGCTCCGGACGCGCAGGCTCAACGGCCATGGCCCACGGGCCCACGGGCCCAGCCGCTCCGCGGCATGTGGGATCCTCCCAGACCGGGGCACGAACCCGCGTCCCCTGCACGGCAGGCGGACTCCCAATCACTGCACCACCAGGGAAGCCCAAGATTCGTTTTTAACCTTACATTCTGTGTTATAGTTTTTCACAGTCTTTTTTAGAAGTCAAAATTTTTCTATTTTTAAATAATATGTAATTCAAGTCCATATCTATTGGTACACAAGTTGCAATAAAATAAATTTTAAAACATGAGGATAAATTGACTTTGAGGGAAGTAATCAAATAGTAATATATTTTTCTCTTATAAATCACTGGGAGTTTCACATTTACAGGAAAAAAAAAAATTCTAAATTGTCATAGACATGTATTTACCTCCAGGCACCCAATGTAACAAAATGAATCTATTTCCATTTGTTCTGTGACAGGAGAAAAGTAGTTAACCAACCACAGTGAACATGTTTTGGAAGAATTTGATTTGTGGGCTCTTTCAGATTGATAATGAATATGAGGTTTTATTCAATTCCATCTCAAGTTTACTTGGAAAACAATACCAGAAACATCTATGTTGTGATTGGAATGCAAAATTGTGTGTTGTCACTTAGATTTGTAATAGCCTAATAACTTGTTTTACGGATGCACAAAAGACTTAAATGTCATGTTCCTTTTTTAAAAAAAAAGATTTATAAGTTATTAAATTACTACACTGTGAATGGTTTACAATAGTAATTTGATTAAGCTGGAGAACAGATAAAACATGTTAATATGAGGTTGATGTTTGACATAATTTATTTTAGCCTGAATTATTTTCGTTCTACCTATCACCATAATACACATTTCTTATCTTCCCAAATGAGTCAAGAATCATGAGGTCACTGCTTATGAAAACACTGTATATAAATCATTTTAATTACTTGTGAATAAATTTATTACTAGGGAACACAAAGTATCATATATGAAAATTTATAGAATGTGAACAGTTGAAATTGTCATTAAAGAAACGTCTTTGGGCTTCCCTGGTAGTGCAGTGGTTGAGAGTCCGCCTGCCGATGCAGGGGACACGGGTTCGTGCCCCGGTCCGGGAAGATCCCACATGCCGCGGAGCGACTGGGCCCGTGGGCCATGGCCGCTGAGCCTGCGCGTCCGGAGCCTGTGCTCCGCAACAGGAGAGGCCACAACAGTGAGAGGCCCGCATACCACAACAAAAAAAAGAAACCTCTTTATATATATCACCCACAAATTTACATTAGAGCAACCTGTTATAATCTTTCTAATGTATATAAGACAATGTTTTATGTTATGTGATTATCTTATTATATTTGATATTTTATGTTCAATATGAACTCTAAGAAATGAATGCTATCCTATTTCAGTTTTCAAGTTGTGAATAATCTTACAATTATTATTGATTAATAGCTGTATTGTGTGAGTGTATATGAGAGGGGGAGGAGTGGAGAGAAAAGAGCCAGTGTAAGATTTTATTAGTATTCAATAGCACTCTGAATGTTCTTATTTCATTTTATGTGAAGTCTGAAAAGTCAGAAACATTTCATGAGTTGAGGTTATTTAATTAAAAATGATCTTTATAAGCTAGCAAGAAACTATTGCAACTATCACTCTGCCCTTTTTCTTCATTTTGGTTACTGACAAGGGTCCAAAGAAAAGGAGCCATGTGGTGGGCAAGGGTGAATTACATACTAAGACACATGCCCCTAAGAATTAAATCATTATTAATAGTTCTACAAATCAAAATAATTCTGAAAATGGTGCAATCAAACATTATCAGTTGTTATGGAATACCTCATTTCAAACCTTCAGAGAAATTGTCAATAGGGTATAGGAATGGGTTCCTATGAGAAGGAGATTTCTTATGCAATATCACTGTGAATAATTCTCACCCAAAAAAGCAAATGTAACAGTAATGCTGAATAGTGTTTGCTTTTAAGTGTTGATTTGACATAAGAAATAGAATTTATTAAATTACTAGCCGAAAAAATAGAATTAAAGAAAAATGCAAATAACACCTGTCAAAAGGTACAAAACAAGCAAACAAAATTAAGTATTCATTTGCAGGAACACAAAAGTAAACGTTAGCATGAGTGTTTCCAAATTTTAAATGTAAACTAGACATAAAATATAAATAATCTCCCACATATAATTAACAGGATGTATGAATTTTATACTCTAAAACAATAAAAGCAATTATTTTCAAGCAGACAGAAAATGTATCCAAAAGTTACCAAACATTAAGCTGTTATGGAAATATCTGTAAGTTTTAAAAAATAAAATATTTAATGCCACATTCTGATAAAAGAAGGCATTAAAAGCAGAAATGAAAAACAAAATTTTGCATAAAATAGACCCTATTACTTGGAAACTGTGAATAGATATATTTCTTAATTAATTTAGTATAAGATGAAATCAGAACTTCTTTGCTATCAATTTTGAGACAGACATTAAGATGAAGAATATACAATGGAGCTGTGAGGCTTAAAACTAGGTTATGAAAAGGAAGATGACATTTTAGTTAACAGTTTTGCTGCTGACCATTTTGGAGGTACTGGTACTGGACTAACTGTAACACAGTAAAAAACTATAAAAATGGAACAAATATTTGAGTCAAATCTTTTCAAGTGTAGGAAAACACCTATCCATGATATTTGATAGAAAAGAGACAAGTAAGGGATGTGTTACCTTCAGTCTGGCCTTCAATATTTATGCACTTTCAGACTGCGGCTGAAGAATGTGAAACAGGCAGAGAGAATTTGTCTTTCTGAGCTGAGGATACAAACACTGGAGTTCAGTTTTCAGAAACAGCTGACATTTGCAGAGAATATTATTGGAAGATAGTAAGCTATCCCAAAGTTTGAACCCAGAAGTCTTTCATGGGGCTTTTCTGTATGTCTTTGGCCAAGAGTTAGTCTGGGCAGGTGAAGAATGAGAATTTTAAAGTCCTGAAGGGTGTAACGACTGTGCAGTTTAAGGCAAAATGGAGGTAGTAGTTATGTACTCCTTGGACATGTTAGAGTTCTGTCTACCTTGAGTGGAAGCACATTGCTGAGTACCTCGGGCGCTCATTTGTCACTCCAGAAATTCTGTGTTTTCATAGTTAGAGTCATGCTCTAAAGTCAGAACATACCCTAATACTAAGGGAAAAATGAGAACAGACCCAATCTAATCACTAGGGTCAAGTGAGAAGATACTATCTGCTTTCATCATGCTGGGCACACTAATCATCCTCTGTTCAGTTCAACACAGATTAAACCGTCTCCATAGAAACAAGCAGGAAGATATTTTGGAAGGAAGACATAATGTAATCAACACAGTAAAATGTGGATACTATACCATGACCTGTATTTCAGCTGAGGGCACATTTCTTGGTCTTCTTTTCCAAAAACTTCTAATCAGAAATGTTTTTAAAAATTATTTAAGAACTTACGATGTTTGGCCTTATTTAAGCCTTGAAACAGTTCGGTTCATAGATTTGAATCTAACAGTAGGCTGCAAAACTTAATATAATTGAAACAGTTGAATACATTTTGATTTCTGCCTTTTTTTCTAATATTACAATAAGTTATTCAGGTTTGTTTATTTAATCAGTCATGCGTTATTCTGAATTATGGATGAGTTCTAAGGCATTAAATTAAAATAAGAAACCTAACCTTGTAAGCAGAACTTGGAAATTACTATGATCAAGGTATTTTGGAGTGAGGAATATTAAAAACCTGGAGATATAATCAGGGATTACACATAAGCTATTGGATATTGGAAATTGAAGTCGTTAAAATGCTGCTGCCAGTCAGAGACTAAAATTTGGATTCACTACTCTCCATCATTAAATGTTCCTGTAGAAAAGATATTATACATGAAACCTCCACAGTATAAAAATGATTATAAAAACACTGAACCAGAAAATTAAAATGATTTGTTTATTTAAATTGATAATGTAAAAAAGAAGTCCAGAATTTTGATAAGTGTAGTATTTTGAAACTAATTTAAAAGTATTCCTAGTTTGTTTGGTTAAGTTATGAGTTTACTTACATATTTCAAAATGTACAATTCAAATTAATGATTAAATCTTTATCTTTAAGAGAGTAAAGTCTAATCTAAATGATAAAACAAGAAAAATGTAAATATTTTTACAGAAAAAGGATGAAGTTATATTTTGTTTGTCGAATAGATTCCATTATTTGTATAATCATGAGGTTGCAAGAGAAAAAGTAAATGATATATCTGCAACACACACACACACACACACACACACACAATTTCCTTCTTCTCACTATCCCCTTTATCTCCTAAGAGGTTATATATTGTTTATGTATCTTGCTTTGATTAATGGACTCTTTAGTAAGTGGCTGGCTTTTTTCATCATAGAGTTATTTTATTTATTTATTTTTTAAGGGCATCCTGTGAATAATCATTAGGTTCCATTTGTTTGTTTTTATTTCCATTTCTCTAGGAGGTGGGTCAAAAAGGATCTTGCTGTGATTTATGTCATAGAGTGTTCTGCGTATGTTTTCCTCTAAGAGTTTTATAGTGTCTGGCCTTACATTTAGGTCTTTAATCCATTCGTAGAGTTATTTTTTATTTACCACACTTTTTATCTGCCTCACTCATAATAGTCTTCATTGACTTAAATCCCTGAAATTACCCAGGCTTCCCGTGTTGCTTCATGATGGTGAAACTGATACAACTGGTCTCAGACAGTAAACCAGACATGTACTTGATGGCTACGTAACGATCACCTAGGAAGATTCCAGTGTTTATTAAATGTCTAGTAATAAAAAGTATCTGTGGTTGTATTCCAGTAAATATTTATGGAAACTGAAATTTGAATTTCATATAATTTTCACTTTGCACAAAAAATCAATCTTCTTTTGACTTTTATATCCATTTCAAAAATGTAAAAAACATTTTTTAGCTCAGAGATTGTTCAGACAGGCAGCAGGCTGGATATGGCAGCTATGTTTTGGCAATCCCTTGTACAAACAGGCTCCAGTCTTACATTTGGAGCATCAGGAAATGATTTTGAATTTAAAAAATACTAAACTAAGACAGGTGAGAGGGAATTACACTTTCTACCTCAGAATAGGGACTTAAAAATTAACTATTAACTCTAAGAGGTAGGGGAAACAGGAAATAGTTGTTCTCGAATCAGGGATCAGCTATTTAAAATCTACAACAAAAGTGGTTATAAAGTTTTGGAGAGACCAGAATACATTTAGTGAAACTGACTTGAAGACAACAAAATGTAGAAATTTGAAGTGTGTGATATTGGAAGACTCACTTTACAGCTTTCAGCTGAGGTCTCTTCCTTTGCAAAGATGTGCAGTAATATTCATTTTCCAGCTTTGTTGATATAGCTGAGTGAGATAATTGATACAGAACTACTACATAGGTGGAAATTCACATACCTTAATTGTTATTCTTTATATATTAGCTTTTTTAGGACTTTGCCTACTACAATATTTTATTTTGACTTTATAAAATTGAATTAAGTATTTATGTTGATAATCAATGTTCTCAAATCAATATGGTTAAAATCTAAATGCACCGTTTTATTAAATTGACCAGTTTAATTTCACTGTAAAGGTTATCTTATAATGTTTACAAATTGGTGACAGATAATATTGTAATGGCTTAGGTAAGCTGAAGTAAAACATTGTGTTATTTTGTTTTGTTCTGTTTTAATTTTGGTCAGTAAGGACAGACAGATAAAATATTGTGCTTTTATTGCACTAACCTTTAAAAAACTATAAATTAATTTTATTTTTTTATTAATTTGCTCAGAAAATATTAACCAGGGGTGCAATCACATGTGGCAGTTATCTTTATAACTTTAAGAGATAGAAAGAGTAGAAAGATAGGAACTACTTTCCCCTTAAGAACAAATCCAAAGTATAGTTTACCATCTCAGCAAGAAAGGCACAATTCTTCACTGCTCTTCAAATAATCCTGAAAGGATTATTTATTCCCCCTTAAAATAGATGGCCAACTGAACTCACATCACCTCCTCCCCTTTCCTGCTGTGTGTATTTAGTCCTGAGCACACAGCCCACTGAGCCATCAGCTATTATTATAGTGCTATTTTCCTCTTTTTTTTTTTTTTGCGTTACGCGGGCCTCTCACTGTTGTGGCCTCTCCCGTTGCGGAGCACAGGCTCCGGACGCGCAAGCTCAGCGGCCATGGCTCACGGGCCTAGCTGCTCCGCAGCATGTGGGATCCTTCCGGACTGGGGCACGAACCCGTGTCCCCTGCATCGGCAGACGGACTCTCAACCTGCACCACCAGGGAAGCCCTATTTTCCTCTTTAATGTTACTTTTGACCTCTACATTGGTAATACGATTCAGGGTGCTTTGATTAAGGTCAATTTATCATATAGACAGTGAACTTATGTGAAAAATCTGTCCCATCAGTATAAGGATATAGGTAAGAAGTGCTTTAACAAAAGTTTCACTTTCTAAATGAGATTTACTTCATTAGATTCGAGGCAGTGTAGCTAATGGATGAAGTTAGGAGATATTGCCCTATGCATTGGGATTAACATCAAAATTGTCTTAACATTCCCTCTTGGCATTATTCTATTGATGTATGTGTGGTCTTTGGAATGTCATGGAAGGTAGCTCCCAGTTACTCATTTGTGAAATGGCAGCACAAAGATCCATAGACCTCAAAGAAGTTCAACATTAATAATTATCAAATTTTTGTAAAATGTTAAGTAACACAATTAGCCCTGAGATTAGTGTTCCATAACTTCCAGCAATATACAAATTATCCCTGTGATAGTAAATCATTACTAAAAATAAGTGGTAGAGTTGAGTCAGAGAACTAGATTTTAAGTTTTGGCAGGCTTATTTTCCCTTATAAAGGAAGAATAAGAATTATTAAATAAAAGTCATTGGGAAGCAAATCAAAGTTTATAAAATTTTGAAACTTAAGCAACATAATCAGCAGCTCAACAAATATTGATTGCATGCTAATTACAAAGTTCTCTGCTAGCTCAGGAAAAAGAATATTTTTCATACTAAAGTAAGTGATCTATAATTATCAAATTATTTTTAGTATCACAAATAGCCGAAGTTAGCATTCATATGATTGTGTTAAAGCCATATGAAATAAATACTGTGATGTTTGTTTTAGTTCACATCTGTTGTTAATGTTGATGAAGCTTTTAAAAAAGTAACATTTTTAATATTATCCTTTTCAATGGTAGAAAATATCCTCAGCAGTAAAGGAGAATATATTTTTTCACATACCTTTAAAATATTGGGAAATTTGGAATATAATGCAAGGGAAAATTCACACAGCAAGAAATCTATTGGAAGAAATAACTAGAATGAAGGGGTAGAAAAAAAGAAAAGGGAGGTAAATTCATTGACTGAGTATATGCCAAGCATTGACATGTATTACCTCACTTAATACATATCACTACTGAATATAATTTAACAACAAGAAAATTGATCTAATAGCATTAATTATGGAACCTAAGATCACTCAGCAGACAACTTTAAGAAAATAGATGTCAATATAAAACTAGATAACTCAAAGCCAATATATATAAATGTTAATATACCACAGTACCTTCTCTAAGAAGTAGAAATTCTTTATCTTCCTATCTTCCTATACTTTCTATGTGGTGAATGATTTTACTACTATTTGCTATTTTTTTTTAAATGTAGTTTCTATAACCGAAAAGAACTTTGATGAAAGTCTTGGAATGTATTGAGTTTTGTTTTAACTCTCAAGTGAGTATAAAAAATGCTAATAGGGGCTTCCCTGGTGGCGCAATGGTTGAGAGTCCGCCTGCCGATGCAGGGGCCATGGGTTCGTGCCCCGGTCCGGGAAGATCCCACATGCCGCGGAGCAGCTGTCCAAAAAAAAAAAAAAAAAAAAAAAAAAAATGCTAATAGAGAAGAATTAACAAAGGAGTTAGTGGAGAAATTCTGAGTGGGAAAAATGTGTTGAAATAAGATCAACAATTCATTTGAGGACATTAAATATATAGGAGAATGTGAAATTCCCACATCCAAGATGACATAAAGAAAATGGAGGTGACCACTTATGAAATGTTAGACAAAAAGAATGATTAGTTTTGGAGACATGGGCCAAGAAGAGAGGTTCAGATGAGTTGCTGTAGTAAACTAATGCATGTAAGTACTTTCACTGAATTGTAGACAGTGGATAATCACTGGATAGCAGTTACAAGAAAGACATTGCTGCCCTAAAAAAATGATAAACAGAAACCTCAGTTAAGTAGAGTTGGGGGACAAGAAGGAGAAACTCTCACACCCTGAGACATAGCTGAACCCACAGAAAGAAAAAAAGACTCCTCTCCTGGCAAGGACTGAGCCAATGAAAAGCCAGGGACTCTTTGTTAACTAGAGCCCTATAAAAGCATTCTCCTTCCCTTGCCTTACAGGGACTTGCACGTGGCTTGCCATGGTTGCAGACCCCAAATTGCAATTCCCTGCTGATCCTGAATGAAGTCCATCTTTGCTGAAGAAATATTTGGCAGTCTATTTGTTTCAGGTCAATATATGATTACATTGACAGCATTGTGAGAGTGTAAGAAAGAGATGTCAAATATACCCTTGTCTCTTTCATCACCTATTAGTAAGAGGTATGAAGGTGAAAAAAGGTAAATGAAATAAAGCCTGGGGATATTCATGCTGTACAAACAATATTTCCATAACTTAACTTCAAAAGCTTCCTGGGAACAAAAGCAGGATTCCATTGTCACCTCAGTAGGAAGAATAATTGAGCTAAGAGCCAGGTCTCTGCTTTTGGAGGAATGCAGTTGAACTCTCTCGTGAAATCATCAGCAGGTAATGATTCCTATCACTCAGGTCAGGAGGCATTTATAAATGGTTTCAGAGTTCTAACTGGTCCTCATGCCACCACTCGTAAGCCTCTCCAGATCTTCTACAGGGCTGCTAGGGAAACAACTACTCACCTCATGAACATCTTTTAAAATCTCCTTACTTGTTTCAAAAATAGAACACAAAATTCTTACATTAGCATAACATGAACCCCCCTCCCAAATTATCATCTGCATTCTGCTTACCTACTCAATCTAAAATTTCATTTATTTATCTTTCATATCTTAAATTTTGATATCCACAAAACTGTATGCAACTTTTTCAGCATTCCGTGCCATTGTCTCTCTTCTCTGTTCCAGCCATTCTAAACTGATTCCAGATACTTAGCTATACTAAGAATCAGTTTGTAATATTTCTTATGTTGTTTCTCTTTCTGAAATACTTTCTTCTACTACCTTCCTTCAAGTCCGTCTATTTTACAGGTTAAATGTTGGTAGATTCTTTCATAGAAAAAAATATATATCACTGGCCATTACCTTTAAGTTCACGTTCAATTTAAATCAACTCAATTTAACTGATAGCATACACTAATCATTCACACACTTCTCTAGCCTCCAAGGATTTGTATTTGAAAGCTGTAATTTCTACTCCTAAACACGTAATATTTAATTAGATGAAACCTAATTAAATAAATAGTTAAACCCTCTATAGGGTTTAATATATCTTATAGTATGACTATGCAAATAGGTAACATCTAAGCTGATGTGTGAAGAAGAAGCAATAGTCAAACAGATGAAAGAAGAGAAGGCACTGGGGAGAGGGGTCACAGAGGGATGAACATGGAAAAGATATGGTGAGAGATGATACTTGAGGGGAGCAGGGGCAGAACTGCATGAGCTGTTAGGCCATATTAATGAGTTTCTACTTAACCTGGAGGATAATGTGGAACCTAGGGAAAGTTGTTAAGCAGAGCAATACACGTGATCAGATGTATAATCTTTAATTGCTCATCATGAATAATTGAATAGAATTATTCAGAGAGGCTCATGAATGGAGAGAGACCAGTTTAAAGGTCCGTAGTGATCTAAGGGTAGAAAATGGAGGTCTGTATAGTCAGCCCTTTGTATCCAAGTGTTCTGCATGGGGAGATTCAACCAACTGCTGATCAAAAATATTTTTTTCTTAAATTTCAGCAAGTTCCAAAGACCAAAACTTGGAATTTCTGTGCACAGACAACTATTTACATAGCATTTACATTGTATTTGTATACTTACATAGCATTTACAATGTATTGGGTACTATAAGTAATCTAGAGATGATTTAAAGCATATAGGAGGATGCGTGCAAGTTATTTGCAAATACTGTGCCATTGTATATTTTTTTTTCTAATTTATTGAAGTATAGTTGACTTACAATATTATATTAGCTTCAGGTGTACAGCATAGTGATTTGATATTTTTATAGATTACACACTATATAAAGTTATTATAAAATATTGACAGTATTTTCTGTGTTATACATTACATCCCTGCAATTTATTTATTTTGTAACTGGTAGTTTGTACATCTTAATCCCCTTCACCTATTTCACCCCTCCTGCCACCTCTTTCCCCTCTTGTAACCACTAGTTTGTTTTCTGTATCTGTGAGTCTGTTTCTGTTTTGTTGCATCTGTTGGTTTGTTTTGTTTTTTAGATTTCACATATAAGTCAAAACATACAGTATTTGTCTTTCTCTGTCTGATTTATTTCACTAAGCATAATACCCTCCAGTTTCACCCATGTTGTTGAAAATGGCAAGATTTCATCTTTTTATGGCTGAATAATATACAATGGAATATTATATACTACAACCTATTTTATCCATTCATCTATTTAATAGGGATACCATGGCATTTTATATAAGGGACCTGAGCATCCGTGGATTTTGTTATTCACAGGGGGTTCTGGAACCAATCCCCATGGATACCAAGGGATAACTGTAGTACACTGTGAGATAAAGATAGAGAACAGTTTACAGGTTTTGGTGGTAAAATCAGTTATCCCTAATGATTAACTATATGTGAGAAATGAGAAAATAAAACTATGCTTGTGGATTAAACAAGCATTAAGACAGTCGAAGAAAACAAGTGCTTTTATATGGTGTAGGGACAAGTTCAAGAATATAATATATGCAGTAATCTTTTAATAAGCTACAGTGTAATACTGCTATTTATATCTAATTTTTCCTCAACAAAAAATAGGTGAGAAACTTAACCAGAAGTATTGAGGAAAATGTCCATGTCCTGAAAAAGTTTAGATAATTTTTTTGCTTATGCCAAGTGCACTTTTTCCCTGGTTTCTTGGTCAGTCTCTTTACCAAATGTTAGATATAGAACATTAATAAATTCTTTTCATATATTTAATACTGTTTTTTTAATATTTCAGAAATAAGGAAGGGGCTCTTTTCTGTAAAATATTTTCTGAAATGACTGTCAAAAAGTGGTGAACTGATATCTGCTTGGCTGTGCATCTCTTTAGCTGTACAAACATATCTGAGGTCTTACAAATATACTAAAACAAACAAAAAACATTAAGATCAGGCAGGTTAGAAATTTCCAAATTTAAAAACATTGCCAGTGTTAAACCTCATGAGGAAAACAAATTGTTTTATCATTGCTAAAGAAGAAAAGGCCTTTCTTTACCACACTTAATACATATAAATTTATTTTATAAAATAAGTGAATCAGTACACCTTATGACAGCTTGTCACCATTAAAAGCCGATTTCTATAGTGTTCCACATTTGCCTAGTATTAAAGTTCAGCAGAACTATTAAATATAAATAATGATAGCAATGATTGCAATAATAATAATGAAGAAGGAGGAGAAGGATGAGAAAAAGGAACCTTATTTTTAATAAGGCAGGATCATTTTATCCAAAGTTATATTTGTATCACATTTACAAAGAAGAATATCTTGGTGTACATTATGTTCTCTTAACTCATTAGGGTAGGAGAGAATCATATTTCCAAGGAGACTGGGAATGTTGGAAAAAGACTTTAAAATTTAGAATATTTATAAACAATACTGCAACTTACTTTTTCCAGTTTTCCTCTTAGATATTTTATGAAGCAATAAAAAAATAATAAAGACATATTAACTCTCATCTATTCCTTGAATTCTTTTTATTTTTTAAAAAACACCCTTATTCTTAACCAATGAGACATGCAATGCTCCTTGGATCACAGTTTCTAATGAAGTTACCTTTCAAGGCTTTAGCCGGATTTTTAAATTTAATTTCTAATGTAGATGCTGCTGGTGTTCTCACCTTGGTTCTGATCCCAAGTCTTTTTTTTTTTTTTTTCTTCAAATCAGCAGAGGCAGGGATGACAGGAAGGGGATTAAGATGAGAAGTGAATCCCCCTTGTGCCTCTCCACCATTCCTTCCCCTTCTTCCCCCTGTGCCCATCACAGCAGTGGATGAACAGAGGTGGAAAACGGAGCACAGGGTAAAGGTATGCAATCTATTCTAACAGCACAGTCTCCCTGGATTCTGGGTTGATTGTGTCAGATATTTAGAAAGCAGCAGAAGAATTCTTGATAACTACCAACGTCCACATATAAGGTATAATAAGAAACAATCATATTTATTATCTTTATAAAGATAACTAAAAATGTAACAATCAAGAAGCTGTGTTGAGAGACATTCTGTTTTTGCCAAGAAATCCTCTCACTTTCAGAAAATTTTTATATAAACTGTATCACACACACAAAAGATTATACTTAGAATATATTTACAAAAAAAAATTATATTAAAATAAATACTGATGACCACACCACCCAGCTTGAACATTTTAACATAAATAGTATTTTGGAAATCTCACCAGAGCTGTGATTTTTGTGTTAATAAAAAAATTTGCTTGGTTTGAACTTTATACAATTCACATAAAACTGTGTGCTCTTTTCAGTACGTTTCATTAAATTGGCCCACTATTACATATTTATGACCTATCTGAATTGATGTATATAGTTGTGGTACATTTATTTTCAGTAATGTCTTTTATTATTTTATAAAGATATACATAATTTATTTGTCTTTTGTACTATTGATGGACAATTCTTAAAAAGATATTCAAAATAGTTAACAAATATTGCATAAAAATGGAATAGTGAAAACAAAATCATAACCACTCTGAACATTGTCAGGTTTAAAAAAAGAAACAGCCATACCAGTGCATCTCAGCCAAATTCGAACCATTAGGGGAACTTCCTTTTCTTCCCTACCAAATAAAAATTTGATATAAGTATATCTGAACATGTACCTTGATGCAAATGCATTAACTTTTTTCTTAAAAAAAAACACACACACACTTAGAAGAATTGGCAAATTGTTGAATATATACATATTTATTTTTATTAAATGATGCCAAATTGCTCATGATGTACCAATTTAATGTCATTAGCAGTTGTGTGTGAGTTCCCATTAATCCACTAACACTGGTCCTTGAACGCTTCTTGAGTTTTCCAGTCTGGGGACGTAAGGAAAAAAAATCTTTTGAATTCCTGCCTCATCAAGTCTGGTGGAGTAAACTGTGCATAACCCAGACATATTGAGATAAAGCTGGATCTGATAATATAGTAGGACTGGTGAAAGGGTAGGTTGTGTCCCTCATAGAAAAAAAGAGAGCACCTGAATATCTGACAGGCTAGTGAAGCAAAATGTAGCAGGAATTTCTAATTGTTCCCACATTCCATTTACCCCCTGATTTTTAGGTGCCAAATTTTATGTGCATGTGTTAACCTGCAGCTAAAAATAAAATTCTCAGTCCTCTAATAGTTCAGTAAAACCAAGTAACTACCTTTGGGCAATGGAATGTAAATGATAATGATGTGGATTATTTCCAAGTCATCTCCTTGCAGATAAATCCACTTTCTCTAGACTCTACGTTTTCCTTTTATATTGTCTGGGAAATGGTGATAATAGGAGCCAATTAGGGAGCTTGGTTTTGAGGATGGCAGCACCAACACCGAACCCTCAAAGCTAAAAATCTCATTCAGGGATTTTACATGAGTGGATATAATCTCATATTTAAGCTACTTTATTTGTGATCTATTTGTCACAGCAACTTAGCCTGTACCTACCTAATGCACTTGAAAAAATAACTATTTTCTACTCTGCATGTCTGAACTGTCAAATTAAACAAAATCTATCATGAAACAAATCTATCTATCCAAATATCTACATATATGCTAAAAAAGAAATGTAGGTGATGCCCATGTGATATAAATGTATCTAACAAGAAGAAGTAAGAATCACTACCCATGTGACAGTTCATTTCCAGGTATGCACTCTAGCTAGAAATAAAGAAATATAATGGGGCTTCCCTGGTGGCGCAGTAGTTAAGAATCTGCCTGCCAATGCTGGGGACACGGGTTCGAGTTGCTGCGGAGCAGCTAAGTCTGTGCGCCGCAACTACGGAGCCTGCGCTCTAGAGCCCATGAGCCACAACTACTGAGCCCACATGCCACAACTACTGAATCCTGTATGACTAGAGCCCATGCTCCACAGCAAAAGAAGCCAATGCAATGAGAAGCCCGCACCCGGCAACAAAGAGTAGTCCCCACTCGCCGCAACCAGAGAAAAACCCGTGCAGCAGTGAAGATCCAATACAGCCAAAAATAAATAAAATAAAATAAATTAATTTTTTTAAAAATTCCTAATCTTAAAAAAAAAAGAAATATAATGAAGCAAAGCTCAATACAATATTTTTTCCTTTTGGCTATATTTCAGTAAAATATTTTACGATTATATCTCTAGTCAGATCACCTGAGTTTCCTTCATTTACTAACACTTTTCTTTACCCATAAATTACAATTCCAGTTTATATTGAGAGATTTTTTAATCAAAATGTTGTAATTTTTAATTCATGAAAACTTGGTTAAATGATGAATTACTAAGTATCTCCTGATGAAACTGTTTATCTAACTCTTACTTGAAATAGTGAAAGAACACATCAGTGAGTTTTCCTTAAATTGGCATGAAATTTTAGTTGCCATGGACAAGATAATTCCTTAAAATGCAGTATGTTGCAAATGCAGTAAACATTAACATTTAAAAAATAAAGTTCTATTCTGTAACATCCTTCTTACAAACATTCATGGTTAGGAATAAATAAATATAATTTATTAACATTTTAATATTAAATCAATCAACAAGTTTTAATATCCAGGTCTCAGAGATTTGTGAAGTGTTTATTTGTAGCAGAATATTGACCTGCAAGTTTCTACTTCCCTCAAATAGAAAAAAATATAGCTGTATTTGTTAGTTTTAGATGTGGAGGAAGCATTGGATTTCAGTCCTCAGTTTACAGGGATGTAATTGGAATTATTTGGAGGTTGTAAAGGTATAGTATCCTTCCACATAATGGTGGTGGCAGAAGTAGGTTTAGAAGCCATGTATGTGGGTTTCAAATAAGAATACCATTCTTTGACTAAATCCATATTCCTTATTTATCTACCTTTATATATGCTCTTTGTAATGTGTGTTTTTTCAGTGACCTATTCCTTTCTTTATTATTTTAAATATAAGCGCTAATGATGCTGACTGTTAAGTATGATATTGAAGCTTTTAGTAATTTTCTTAGCATGTGAGAGAGCTCCCAGCTTTTGGAGATGAGATCTGTAAATGTATTTAAATGTTAGGTAAAATAGCTGGCCCTGCTTTCCAGCAGGCAAACATTCAAAGCAAAAATTGAAGTTTAGTTATGGTACATTTATGCATTTCAATAATAGCACTTCACCGTGATTTTTCAATGTACTCAAATTTAATTTTTACATACTATGGTTACAAATCATGATAGAACAATTGATTAATTTTTATTATTTACATATTGCCACTGACACATTTTAAAACTAGGATTTCAGTCACCTTGTGGGGGGATAGACTCAAAGAAAATAAACTAAACTTCTTTTTGTCTTTTGACTAAAATTTGTGTTCAGAAGAACAATCCAACAATTTCTCTGAACATGCAGGTCAGGTCTAATACATATTTTCTATTAACTGTGGTCTCCTGGGGTTTGTATGCATCATACATGAAGTGAATGGACCAGCTACTACTATCACCTCAGCCACAAAGAAATGAAAACTGGTGAATATTTTTTTCTTTTTTTTCTTACCTTTATAGGCATCTTTCATTTCACTTTTCTTGCTTAGTGGTTCATGTGGTACTGTTTGAAAAGCAATTCAAAAATAAACCTAAAAGTGTAAGAATTCAAAAGGGTCAGAATTTTACTCTTCCGGTACACTAGTGAATTAATATTAGAATAAGAAAATAAAATGTTTTGTTCACATTTAGAAGTATAATATAAATATTGTGTTTATGTAGACTTTTCAGATAACAACTTTTTTCCCTGACCATTATCAGCAAATGTGGTTTATTGCAAATGGAGCCAGAGAAACATCCTTAATTTGGAAGATATCCCAAAAAGCTATAAAGTTAAAGGCTCAAAGGTCTGTGTCACATGCAGGGAGGGAAGAAAGGCAAGGACAGGTGTGAAGTTTATAGATGGGGGAGAGATGGGAAGAGTGTCTTACTGGGTAAACAATTGCTCTAACTCTTCCAAATAGGCTAGTTATGTGAATATATACTTTTGGAAAAACTGTGTATAAGTTCAATACATTGGAACATTATCTACAGTTATTTTTCTATCACTAAACAGGATAAGGAATGAATATCAGCATTCTGGAAGAATATTTTTATAGAGTGATTGAAAAGTTATTTTTCTTCATGAGTCCATTTTTATATAATAGAGAACATGCATAGTTGCAATATTGTCCTAAATCAAACTAATGTTACATATGCTCTGAGTAATTGTTTTATTCATAGTAAGGGTATTTTTATTCATGATAATTTTAAAAGCTGTACTTGACTCAGAAGAACTGAAAGCACTCTTGGGCATTAGGTCAACCTCCCCTGATAATGGGAAAGATGGGGTCTTAAAGACCATGAAAAGAAACTCCTTATATATTCTCATATTGATTTCGTACGTTAAATGTCACTAAGGCTCAGCATAGCTGTGCATGGTAGGATAGTGTATTTTTTAATTAATAACATTCGTTTTATTAAACAGTGTAGGTTCACAGCAAAATGGAGCAGAAAGTACAGAGCTCCCATAGACTTCCTGCCCCTCCCCCCAACAACATACCCCACTGTTGACATGCCACATCACAGTGGTACATCTGTTACAAATGAACTGAGATTGAAAAATCATTGTCACCCAAAGTCCACTGTTTACGTTAGGGTTCACTCTTGGTGTTGTACATTCTGTGTTTTGACAAATGTGTAATGACTTATATCCACCATTGTAGTCTCAGATAGAATGGTTTCACTAACCTGAAAATGCTTGGTACTCTGCCTATTTATTCTTCTTTGGCCCTAAACCCTGGCAACCACTGATGATTTTACTTTCTCCAGAGTTTTGCCTTTTTCAGAATTTCATAAAGTTTGAATTGTGGAGAATGTAGTATGTTCCGATTAGCTTCTTTCACTTAGTAATATAATATATATTTGAGTTTCCTCCATGTCTTTTCATGGTTTAATAGCTAATTTAATTTTAACTCTGAATAATATTCCTATGTCTGGATGTACCAAAATTTATTTATTCATTCACCTACTATAGCACATTTTGGTGCTTCTACGATTTGCAATTATAAATAAAGATGCTATAAACATGAATGTGCAGGCTTTTGTGTAGACATAAGTTTTCAAAGGAATGCAATTACTGGATCATACGGTAAGCATATGTATAATTTTGTAATAAACTGCCAGTTGTCTTCCAAAGAAGCTTCACCATTTTGCATTCCCACCAGCAATGAATGAAGAGTCCTTGTTGATCATCCTTGCCAGCGTTTGGTTGTCAGTGTCCCAGATTTTGGCCATTCTTATAGGTGTGTAGTGGTATCTCACTGTTGTTTTAATTTGTAATTCCCTAATGACATGTGAAGTTGGACATCTTTTCATATGCTTAGTTGCTATATACATAATATATATTTGGTGAGGTATCTGTTCAGATCTTTACCTATTTTTAAATTTTTGTTTTATTTTGTTTTCTTATGGTTGAGTTTCTTGAGTTTGGGTTCTTTGTATATTTTGGATAACAGTCCTTTATCAGATTAGTCCTTTGCAAATCCCAGTCTGTGGCTTGTTTTCTTCTTTTCTTGACATTGTGTTTTGCAGAGCAGAGCATTTTGCTTTAAATGAAATCCAGATTATCAATTATTTCTTTCATGGATTGTGTCTTGTTGATGTAGCTAAAAGTAATTACCATACTTCAGGTCAATTAGATTATCTCCTATGTTATTTTCTAGGAATTTTATAGATTTGTATTTTACATTTAGGTCTGTGATCCATTTTGAGTTGTTTTGTAAATTCTGTGTCTAGATTCATTGTTTTGTCTGTGGATGTCCAGTTGTTTAGGACCATTTGTTGAAAAGACTATTTTTGTCCCATTGTACTGCCTTTGTTCCTTTGTCCAAGATCAGTTGGCTCTATTTATGTGAGCCTTTAGCAATGTGGTGACAAGGTGTGGGGAGATGGGAAGCATAATATAGTCCTGTGATTAGTCTCAGTCTTCTGGCAATCCTGTGCCCCTGGACTGTGATCTTCAGCAGTGCATTTCAGGTTTTTTCCCCACTTAGGTGGGACAGGATGGCTAAAGGAAGCTGGAGTTGGGTGCTTCCCTTCCTGTGGGTAGGTTAAACTCTGATAAAATATTTTCTCCTGAGGGCATGTAATGCTCTGGAGTATATCAAAATGGTTGTTTTTTTTTCCCTCCCTTTGCCTGAAGCCAGAGGTTTTTTTCAGCTTTGATATTCACTGTGAGGATCAGATCAGGCTTTTGGAGGTAAAACTCACATAAGCATGGAGGTCCCCCATGGCTAGGTCCTCCTGTGGCTTTTATTTCTCAGGCTGGTCCACACCAAACCTCCAGTAATTTGTCAATTACAGTTTAGGTTTTCCTACCCCTGCACTGGTTCCCATGAGGGTTTCTGCTAATGGGTTTCTGCTCTGGTAAATTATGATTCTCTGTAATCACCTCTGTCTCCAATTTTAAGGGCAGTGGTTTGCCCTGTGTCTTCATTTCTCTGCCAGATCTAAGACTAGTGGTTGATTTTTCAGTTTCTACAGCTTTTTACTTGTTGGTAGGATGAAGTAGCAACTTCTAAGCTCTTTATGTTCCGAATTGAAAACCTGGTTTACTTTCTTCAAAAAATATTTATTTTTTATTTTTATTGAAGTGTAGTTGATTTACAATGTCTTGTTAGTTTGTAGTGTACAGCAAAGTGATTCGGTTACATATATGTATATATTTATATAATATTTTCATATTCTTTTCCATTATAGTTTATTACAAGATATTGAATATAGTTCCCTGTGCTATACAGTAGGACCTTGTTGTTTATGTATTTTATATATAGTAGTGTTTATCTGCTAATCCCATACTCTTAATTTATCCCTCCCTACCCTTTCCCCTTTGGTAACCATAAGTTTGTTTTCTATATCTGTGAGTCTGTTTCTGTTTTGTAAATAAGTTCATTTGTATCCTATTTTAGATTCCACATGTAAGTAAGTAATCTCATATGATATTTGTCTTTCTCTGTCTGACTTACTTCAGTTAGTATGATAATCTCTGTGTCCATCCATGTTGCTGCAAATGACATTTCATTCCTTTTCGTGGCTGAATAGTATTCCATTGTATATATAGATATACAATGGATATGTATATAGCCATATATATTGATCTGTTTGGATTATCTGTTTCTTCTAGATTCAGTTTTGGAGGGCTGTATGTTTCTAGAAACTTGTCCAGTTCTTCTAGATTGTCCAATTTGTTAACATATAATTGTTCGTATCAACAGCATTTTCTTAATGCTTTTTGTATTTCTGCAGTATCAGTTTATATTGCACTGAAGTTACATTACAAAATCTCCTTTCTCTGCCTACACTCTCAAGTACCAGCTATGAATTCACATAGCAAAACATATGACAGGGCTATTGTTATTTGTATATCCTTTCCAGCCTTTAAAAATAATTTTAGGGTGCTATAATTTCAATATTATTATAGTACTTAATCCATAGTAATAAATGTTATCCTTTATACTACATTTTGAGAAGTATTATGTACTCTATGAAGTTTTACTCAGTATATGATTGTTTATCATTGTGATAATATTTAATTCTTTCACTCCAGTAGTTGCAGATGATATATTTTGATGCAATTTTTGCCAGTGTCTTGTATTCATTCTATTTTTTTGTTCCTTGTTTTTTGTTCTTGTTTTGTTTTGTTGTTGTTGTTCCCATTGTATTCTTTCTGTTGCTATATGCCTAGTTCTGTTTACTTTTGTCCCTATAAATTTGGAATGCATGCACTCATTTTAAAAATATTTATATGCAAATATTTTTTAGTAGGTATATACAGAGGACTTCTTTTCAGTTGAAAAACTACAGAGTAGCAGACAATGAGGTGGAGGGAGTTAGAAGATTGGGTTATTTTGAGCACAGTTTGAAAGTTCCCTGAAAAGGAAAGAAAGCATCATCCCACTGGGTGTCTAATGAGTTTTCTCTGGGGGTGTGTGTGAGGGGGGATTGTTGTCCATCATGACAAGTTTGTGGTTGGCCCTTCTAAAGGGTTTAATATGCAAATTCTTGTCCTGCCACCTGGAGAAGTTGGCCCTGTTGTGTCAAGCAAGGACTGCCAGCATACCATCATTTTTTTTTTAATATCTTAAATATCTTTACATCACCAAAAATAGCCATGAACTTTAGCAGCTAAAATATACTGGTAGTATCCCTGGTGAAATGATTCTCATCACTCTTGCATTTCCCTTCTGCTGCCCTCTAAAATTGACGCATTTGTGAAGAGGGAGATCTGAATGGCTCTCTGCTACTAATTTTTTAGTATATGGGTCAGTCTTCAATGTCTTATTTCATAACTAGCAGAACTTTATAAAAATTCATAGTGTGTTACTTGTTTTCAGTATTAGTGAAAAGGTTTTTTGGTTTGTGCATCTATTTGGTAAATTAAAAGCTTAACTTGATTCTAACAAAAATATCAATAAAGTTCCCATTGTAAGAATGAATAGATAAATCTATCCAAGAAAGTATTGAAAAATAATTATTTTATCATTTATATGTGAGTTTGCCCTACAAAGCTCTGTAACATTATTTACAGAATTATTTGAACAACTACATTTTAGTGTCTGTCTTTGATCCTGTTTCACAACTCTATATCATAAGTGCTGGGACTTTATTTACCTGTAAACAGAACCAGTACTGTATTTATTTTCTTCATAGAACTAATTTCTGTGACATCGAATATATTAGGGTTTCTTTTTGTAGCTTTTTCCCCATAAGCCATGGCTTAGATTACCTGAGAATTATTGGCTCTAATCTTTACAAACTAATATTTTGTTTGATAAACCACAGGATGCTTCATTAAGAATGGTTTAAGCAGGTAGAAAAAAAATTCCCTTAAACATCAAGATATATGGAATTAGGCAGTCCAGTGCACCAACATAAAGGACCCTGGATCTATTTATTCCCATGTTCCGTTTATCTTAACATTTTCTTTCATCTTCATGGTTTAAAAATGGCTGCTAATCCTCAGGGAATCTCATTTAAGTTCCAGGCAAGAAGAAGAGTGAGAAAGCAGGGGGAAGAGTCGGGTGTAGTTAAGGTCATGTGCCATGGCTTTGCATCCTTTAAGACTCTTTTTTGAATTTTTACTTGTGTATGAAGAGCTAAGTAAAAGTGCCCCTGCTGCCCCAATGACAAAAAAAAACTCAATCTACAAAATCATAATTTCCATGACTTCTCCTGGTGTTGATTATGTTTTATATACTTATTAACAACAGTAAGTTTTATTTATTAAATGAATGAATGGATGAATGAATGAATAATCCAGTGGTGGAAGTGTAGGAGGTTGTTACAATAAGTAAGAATTTCATTGGTAGAATAGACAGGTACCTTGGTGCAAGTGTCTTATTATTTCAAAAATACTGTCCAGGTTAACTGTGCCTTCATTTTCAAAAGGTAGATTTAGTGTGAACACACAGTGAGTTTCTCACAGTGTGTTTCTCACAGTGAGTTTCTCATATAGAGGTATTAAAGTATGTGAATCCACCAGTCATATATCAAAATTTTTGACGAAATAGAAGTAGTAGGATTATCTTTGCTCTTGAATCAAATTGTACTTTTCTAGATTGATAACTTGTGGCAAAGTAAAATACAACCTGAGGTGAGAGAGGCAGTATCAGCTACTAAACAAATGTTCTGGGATTCCTTTTTTAAAATCACTTGTTAATTGATAGCCTTTGGTAAGTTGTTTACATACTCTGAAGTTTAGTTTTCTCATCTAAACTAAAAAAATGACAGACTGTTGAAGGATTAATAAATGTATTCATTCATTTGAAATATTATTGAGCATCATCTATATGCCATTTCATGTTAAAATATCAGAAAGATATCAGTGAAATACCTAGAATACCAGCGGTGAACAAATAATAGTCTTCAAGTAACACAACTTCATCTGACTTCATTTATTTTAAAAAAAACATTATTTTCAATTTGAAGTAGTATATTCATTTTTTTTAAATCTATATACCTATACTTGAAATTTTATGAGATTGATACCAGATTAAATCATGATACCATATCAGTATGGTATTGATACCATAAAAGATTGATATCAATCTTTTATGAGATTGATAATTTATTTTACTAACTGAAATTCCAAGCTGCCTATATGTATATTCAGTAATGTGTCATAAAATGTTTAGTTTACATGTTTAAAAAAGAAAAATATAGAATGCATAATGTAAGTAAAATAAAAGGCATTCAGTTCCTGTAATGCACTGCAGAGTCCAAATGTAATTTCCTTATTGACATCATGATAAATTTAGCTTAGAGAGTTCAAATAAACATTTGTTGCCTCCACTCACAAATGTGTTCAACCATTCATGCTTAAAATGCCTAAATAATTTATAACCCAATTATAGCGTGTCTTTTAGTCTGCTTGAATGTGATACTGAGAGAAAAGTTTATTAATAAATTATAGTTTGTGGGAAAATTGAAATGTAATAAGAAAACATTTAATAATAAGGGCATTTAGTTTGATTATGACCAAATAATTTCACTTAAATTCTTGTAGTCCACAAACCTCTAATGGCATAAACTTAATGTTTCTCATTTGTATATTCACAACAGCAAAGAGACATAAAATGTGCCAAAGGTATATCAACACTGCCCGGGGAGGGGGAAGAAGTTGGAGGAGTGGTAACTGCTGGGTTAAGTGGGAAGAAAGCTGCTACCATAGAGCAAGATGTGACCCAAAGAGGAGTCATTCTTTCCAGCACGTTGAGAGGCTGAGGTCACTGCAGTGCTGGGTGGGCAGAGGTCAGAAGTTAGACGTGGGACTGAAAAGCAGTCATTACTTTCAAGTATTCCTAGAGAGGAGTTAGCTCCACCTTTGACCCCATTCTCCATGCAAAATCTCTTCAGACAGGAAGATATAGAAATAAAAATTTGCTTCTCTGAAGACACTGCAAGGCCCTGAACAAATTTTCCAATACTTTGAAATTTTATGTATTCCTAAATACACTTATGTTTAGGTATGTTTCCAAACTAAAACCCCACTCCTACATGATGAATCTAAAGTAAAGCCTGTCAGTTCCAAAGCCCCACTGATAGTCCCAGAACACTGAAATACCTTTTTATTGTTGTTGTTGGTAAATCTTTTAAAATTAATTGAAAACTATAATAACTAAATTTACAACATGATAGATATTTCAACAGGGTAAAAGAAAAATTGACCCCCCCAAAAAGGTAATATAATTCTATGAACAAAAAGATGCTTAAATATGCATGAATAACATATCTGCATTTGTGCATAATGTACAACTCTACTGGTATTTCAGAGAGAATCAAGAATATAGTACAATCATGAAAGAACATCTACTTAATATAAAAGAGTAACAAATGAAAAAAACTATTAAAAGTACTGAACATTTAAAATAATAATATTATTAATTAATTAATTAGCCTGATATAAGGACAAGAACAAGCAGGAATAGCAGAGATACATAAAATGCCAAGGTAAAAAATAAGAAAAACTGAGGGGGGGAAAAGGAAACATGGGGAAAGAAAATCTCTATAATTTTCGGGCATATGTTTCCACTTCGATAGAGTTTATCATGTACAAGCAATGGAAAGACAGTAAGACCCAGACCTAGACAAATCATCATGAAAATTCAGAGTGCTAAGGATAAAAGAAAATTTTAGCCCTCTAAAGAGCACAAGAGTTAAATTGGTTCTTGAGCAGCACAAGATAATATAATAATATATATTCACTTCAACTTCCTGAGGAAAAAAAAAATAATTTAATGTTGAATTCTATATTAAGGCCAACACTTAATCAAATCTGTTGGTAAATTATTTTTAAATGTGTTTAAATTTTAAATTCATTATCTTAGGATATTATATGAGGATCATTTAAATATATATAATGTTATTCATACATATTATATATATATTGTATTAGAATATCTTACACATTTTATAATGTAATATTTAGCATTATATATCATATTATTTTTAGAATTACTTACATATAAATATTTTAAATATATATCTACCTATTTACATATGTATACATATATAATATATATGTATGTATTTTATATAATATATATACATAAAATCCCACGTGGACATGAACAGAAAGATAGTGACAGTTAAATCCAGGAGAGTGGATTCAACTCAGGAGACTAAGAAAGGAGGCTCTAATGTGAATTACACAACACCCTTGGAGAAGACTCAGTAGAGGTTTGAGCAGATTTATGCAGTGCATCAGAGAGATTACAACTGAAGAAAAGCAAAATTATAGGATTTGATATGATAAGGTCTTTGATATTTTTGAAAAATTTAATGAGAACATGAAAGTTATGATTCATAGACTGAAATTTTATGTCTGTTTACATTGTCATCTGTAGCCCTAATTTTTTGGAATTTAGTATTATTTCTGATTTAACATTTTCTAAATTTTTCCAAAACACTTCCTAAGTGCCTTTTTGAGATTAATCATTTCAATTGATCATCTTTTCAAGAGATGTCATAAAAATAAATGTAAGAAAGGAGAATTTGTATTAGGAATAATTAGAAGTGATAAATATGAAAATCCTAATTTTCTCATCATCTTGTAGAGGAGACTTAACCAATACAGTCAAAAATAATTATTCAATCTTCTTAATCATGTCACAATTTTTAAGACTATTTAAAGTTTATCTCCTTTTGTAGTGAAAAATTAACTATTTTTTCTCTATTTCTTTTTTTTTTCCTATGAAATTGAAGTTACATTTAATACCATCTATTAATATCACTTGTATGGAAGAATTCTGGTTCCTCTGCAGTCATATGAAACCTTGATACATATGAAACCTTGATTACTCCTGATAATTACAACTAAAAATTCAAAATACAATAATATAAGCAACTAACTGAGGAAACAAACATTTGGGCTCCTACAACAAAATACCACAGACTGGGCAGCTGACAAATAGAAATTTATTTCTCACAGTTGTACAGGCTGGAAGTCCAAGACTGGGGTGCCACCATGGTCAGGTGACAGCCCTCTTCTGGGTTGCAGATTGTAGATTTCTTGCTGTGTGTGTCCTCACGTGGTTGAAATGGGCTAGTGAGTTCTTTGTGGCTCTGTCTATAAAGGCACTATTCCCATTTATGTGGGCTACACCCTCATAACCTAAGCACCTTTCAATGGCCCCAGCTCTTGATAACATCAGGTGTTAAAATTTCAGCATATGATTTTTTTTTTTTTTTTTTTTTTTTGCGGTACACGGGCCTCTCACTGTTGTGGCCTCTCCCGTTGTGGAGCACAGGCTCCAGACGCGCGGACTCAGCGGCCATGGCTCACGGGCCCAGCCGCTCCGCGGCATGTGGGATCTTCCCGGACCGGGGCATGAACCTGCGTCCCCTGCATCGGCAGGCGGACTCTCAACCACTGCGCCATCAGGGAAGCCCAACATATGAATTTTGAGGAGACAAACATTCAGACCATAGCAGGCAGATTGTGGAAAGGAGGCAAAACTTGCAGGGTTGGTGTGCTTGGTAACAAATATCTTAGCTTTGTTGTTTTATTTTGTTCTGTTTTGGTTTAGATTAGTTTAGTTTAGTTTTTCTTTTTGTAGCTTTGCTCAGAGGCTGAGTGATAGTCATGGGTGTAATCCAAAGTTAACTCCTAAGAAGTGGAAAAAGGAGAGCGTAGTAAAACCAAAGTAGAAGGAATGAAATCAGCAAGATTGAAAAACAGGTAGATAATATTCAGAAGTAACAAAACCTAAAGCTAATTCATGAAAAGATCAACAAAATTGACAGCTAGACTGATTCTGGGAAAAAAGAAAAGACACAAGTCATCAAATCAGGAATTGATAAGTATAATCAACACATACACTCCTGTCATTTATGGAAAATAAGAATATGATGAATAATATTATGCCATGAAATTCTTGAAAAAATGATTATGATCTAAAGTTAATATTGTTTATTTTTGATTATGAAGTTTTGTGTAATTTTTTGCTATTTTAATTTTGTTTTCTATATTGTTTTACTTTCATAGTTATTATTTAGTGTGTATTTCTCAAGTATGACATTTAATTACCATTTTAACAAGGTCTTAGTAAACAGAGATAAAGGGATGGTAGAATGTATTCCTTAAACAAATCAAGGATCATATAATACAAAAACACAGGTAACCCTGAATTACTTAGATGTTCTTTTATTCTTTTTAGAGTTTATTTATTTTTTTTTAATTGGAATATAATTGCTTTATAATGTTGAGTTAGTTTCTGCTGTACAACCAAGTGAATCAGCTATATGTGTACATATATACCCCCCTTTTGGACTCCCCTTCCACCCCCTCCCCCATCCCATACATCAAGGTCATCACAGAACACCGAGCTGACCTCCCTGTGCTATACTGCAGATATAATGTTAATCTTGTGTTTACAGCACCAAGCATGGTGTTCATCTGTTGAAGGCATGCACATAAGTAATGGACATACATTTATTTTTACAGTACATTAATGCTGTTTACTCATAAAATATTAAAATACAAGATGAAAGATTTAAACTAACACTGCTTAGTTATTTTTATGGGCTTGGTATTACATACGGTTCATATTATGCGATGTGATTTAATCCTCAGAATCAATATTTGTTTGCACTTTTGGGTTAATTCCTGGATATCTATTGTAGAACAAAATGCAGCAAATTCTGGCTCTCACAACATTTACATTTTATGGATAAACTGGTAGGATAGTTCTCATTACTCCCATTTTACCCACTAGGAAACTGTATTTCACAATTGGTTTGGACACTTTTGTAACCAGACATCAGCAGAAGTATGTTTCCTTTTGAGATTCAAATGAAATTTCCTGCAATCTTATGCCATGTTTGGTAAGAAAGAGGCAGGCTTAAGTGTTTTAAAATTCACACCTGTCTATGATCCTCTGCTTCTGCTGCATTGGTCAATGAACTGCTCACCATCAGCCTTTGATTTCTGTATAGATTCCAGATCATAATGAGCTCAAATAACACTGATATGGTCATGGTCATCAGCCCTTTTCTATAATTTTCATAAAAGAGCAAATAAAGCAAGAGTTACAACAATAACAACAAAAGTCAAAGAAATGCAAGTAACCAGAATTGAATAATAAAAACAATTACAGTTAAGTAAAATTAAGCTATTTTTGACAATGTGAGCTCTTACCTTTTCTCTACTACCATTACTTTTGTGCTTTCTTAAGCCTTCGCATTCAAGGACATGTGCAAGACATTTTAGTATTTGCTGTATCCTGCCAAACCATTCCCCCAGGGCCTCTACCTGAATCCGAGGCAGTTATTTTCATAGACAGCTTTGCATCAGTGCAAACTCTACTTGCATTAAATCAAATATCTAGTAAGTGGTGAAACCAATATTCACATGCCTGGAAAGAGTATAGACTTTTCACTGCATTTGCTGCTTCAAATATATGAATAATAGCAATAAGTCTTGAATAGAGCATAGCTATAAGGCAAAAACAGTGTAGCATTTAAGCATTCAACCTATGAAAATAGCTAAAATTCATAGTGATCACTATGGGCTAGGCAATACGATAAAAGATGTTCTCATTGTTTCCTGACCTTCTTAAAATATCCTTAAGAAAAAATACATATTGTTATCCTCAAGTACCAATAGATAGAGGATTGGCACACAGTGACATATCTGGTAAATTGTGGTAGCATAATCTCAACCAAGTATGCATGATTCTAGAATTTATTGTATTAACTATTATCCTACACTATTGGCACATTATGTAAAATGTACAACGGCATTGCAGATTTTACAGAGGCAGATAACAGGGTGCTGAGACATTAAATAACTTTCCCATGGTGACAAAACTGGTAATGATGAGATTTGTAAACATAACCTTTTTCTGTGACTCCAAACCCTTGCTCATTGCACCACACCATGCTACTGTTTAAATCAATGCCATTTCAGCTTTTAGCAACCAGGGTTCATCACATCTACAAGTGCTAATTAGATTTAGTCAGCCTCTTTTCTCTGGACGAGGCCATTGTAATGTGAAGCAGAAAACCCCAGTGATCTGTAAATGACATTAACTTAAGCTAATAATGTAGCCCAAGTATGCTATTTTTAAATTTGTCTTCTTTTAACTGTAAAATATGAACTATCAAATATTATTAAGTTTGAAAATAATGATCTTTCAGTGTCACACAATGGCATTATCTGATGAACGTAATTTTACAATAAAGGAAATCCTTTCTTAAATTTAAGGAAACTTTTTCACACTTTAACCTAATATTCCGTTTCCTCTTGTTCTGTTTTTCATTTCTTTATAATACATTTGGCCTTTCAACAAGCTTATTTTCTGAAGACAGCATATTAATGTGCTGGGGTTTAATACCATTAGTAATAGATTTCTGATTTCAAGTTGTTTCTTAGATTTCATTTTCTTACCATAAAGTAGTAAAGTTTGTTGTCTTAAATGTTACATTATTGATCATTTCACTGACATCGTATCAATCCAGTGTAGGTGCCAGACCCAGTGCTGTAAGCAATGAATTTGCTTTTTTTCTTTTTTACATATTACAGTATATCTTACAGTTTATTTTTAATATATAATTGAGTATTAATTTGTCAAATGATTTATCTTATGAAGTGGATTATTTTAATAACCTGTTATCATTCTTTATAAAATAAGTGGCTAAAACCTTAAAACTACTAAGATCTTAGTAATTTTTCATTATATATTTTTCATCAAAGTAGAAAAATATATTAAAGATCATAAGCCATTTCCATAACTTTATATTATTTTAAACTAAACTGTTTAGAGCACATATTATGTATCAGTATGCATTTGTTAATCCATACCCAAATCCATGCTAAGATTATCATATTTTTTATGAAAACCATATATCCAAAAATATGTTTCATTCAATATGAGAGCCTTCCCCCAAAGAGAACAAATTCTTCTTTAGGTCCCCAAAAAACAATATCAGGATACTTTTTAAATTATTGACACTCAATGTGTTCTTCTAAATTACTTAAGTCATGGAAATGTTTTACAATAGATATGACCATTATAAAGCCTTAAATCTAAGACATTACTTTTTTTTCCCACAATTTTATAAAATCGAGATACATCTTAAAATAGTTGTTTACAATTAATGTAATATATTTTCATTTTCTTCAAAAGCTATTATTGCAATTTTGTTCTCAAAATGAATGAGTCATAAAATATAGAATGCTACCCATTTATCTCATATTAATTTAAGAAGCAAATATATAAGAGAAAATTTAAAGAAGTTACATATGAGATCCTCATTATTATGAAGTATTTTTAGCAATAAACAAATAAAACAAACTGAATATAAGCATCTTTTTGAGTTGCTTTAAATTTATGGTGGTCTTCCAAGAAAAATCATACATTTATCTTTCTGAATCTCACATTGCCTATATTGAAAATAGGTTACAGTCATTTCCCCATTACATACAGTTACAAAGTACTTTAAGATAAACTATCATTTCAGAATAAAAGTAAACATAAAAATGGGGAAAATATGACTCAAAAAGATTACCTTCTCTAATTTTGAGCAACTCAAATAAATAGATTTTAAAAAAGAGGAAGGTTTGTCAAATGTTAATTTGGAGGATTTGAAGCTGTCAGACCTGGGATAATGAGTAAACCCTTATTCAAATTCATTTTCTCTCCCAAGAGGTGAATTATCAGGAGGTTGCAATTCATGTGTTACAAAAGTACACTTATTATGAACTGGCTTCTTTACATGAAAGTTCATTTGTGTAAAGTGTGTGAGGTAAGAGAGGGGAACAATAAAATGTATTTAAGATGTGCATTTGCAGACCATAGTTCGTTCACTGTGTGTCCAAACATATACATAAGTCTTGAGAGTGACAGAGCTTCATGTTGTAGTCTACTGATAGAGTGGCCAGCCTGATTCAAGGCTGTGTAACCCTGAAAATAATACTTTTATAGGAAAATCATTTGCCCTCACAACCTGGCTGTGAAAGAGTTAGAGAAAAGACATCATTTACTGTATGTCTTCCTACTGCTATAGTTCCATCTTCACTTGCCAAGAAGGTGAATAATTCAACAAATAATTTGTAAAAATCAATATTTATCATACTATTTATTAGACAACATGAATCAACATCATTCTAGCCTAATCTATACAATAGAATAAATTAAGAAAGAGCAATCTGGAGGCTGATGATAGCCACCCAATAAAAAATCACAATCCCTAATTTCTTTTCCACACCTGAACCAGTTTTCAGACCTGAAACCCAGTAACTGGATGATATTCTGGGTTCCCGGATTGAAGGGGCATGCAATTCGTAGAAACTGTATACAGTAAACATTTCCCAATTCCCTCTTCCCAAGAAATCTATCACCAGTACTAGGGTAATGACACGCTGAGGACGGGGGGGATACTCACAATTTTAAGGACTGATGGACACTAACTTGTGTCGTGATAATGATCAGGCATTATCATGGCCCTGTTATGTAGAGTTATACGGAGATCAGGGAATAATTTTAGTCCTGGCCATATCTGACTCACAATGTATCCACTGTCACAAAGGCACACCAAGAGTTTATTTCTCCAGTCTCCTTGTATATGCTTGTACTTGAAATGAACAAGTAATGGAAATTTGTCTCACTCCCACACTGACAGTTTACCTCGTGAGATAAGGGCTATTGTACTGTAAATAGTCAAATGGAAGCCTCTGAAATTGTCCCCACCCATGGCTAAATAGTTGATAAAAAATAATATTGTATGCTGGGGGTATGGCAGAGACTAGTGCCACTCTTGAAAACCTACAGGATACAACAAACAGTACAGGTGTTGTTCTATCATATTCCATTTGATGAACAACTCTGGTTGTTACTTAAAGATGACAGTAAACTCCTACAAATTCAACCACATGGCAGCCCTGATTGCAGCCGTTGTGTCATTAATACCTATTCTTAAACAGTTCACATGGTATGAGTTATATGGTGGGCATCAATTTATTTTATGAATGCGTTTTTTTCATTTCTGTGTGTACCGAGGCCCAGAAGTGGTCTGCATTCATTTGGAACATGTATCAATGTACATTTACAGTATTGCCCCAGGACTGATGTTAATTTTCTTGCCCCTTTGTTTGTTTGTTTGTTTTTGCGGTACGCGGGCTTCTCACTGTTGTGGCCTCTCCCATTGCGGAGCACAGGCTCCGATGCGCAGCTCAGCGGCCATGGCTCACGGGCACAGCCGCTCCACGGCATGTGGGATCTTCCCGGACTGGGGCACGAACCCGTGTCCCCTGCATCGGC